>NC_133667.1:30287530-30495030 GCF_048934315.1 Petromyzon marinus | reverse complement strand
GCTCGTTAACAGCACTTGCCCCAATATTCTGTTAAAGGCTATACGGAGTACCTTTGTCTTTGTTTCTTATTATGTGAGCGCGTGCGAGCGCGTGCGTAATGCACATGCGTGCATCGCGTTCTCTGAACAACAACAACACAACAACACGTACAACACAACAGCAACACAACAACACAACATCAACACAACAACACAACAACAACAACACAACAACACAACACAACAACACAACAACACAACAACAACACGACAACACAACAACACGACAACAACAACACGTACAACGCGTCGCGGGATATTGGACGAGTGTGCGCTCGTTCCAGCGAATGTGTGCAAGACGAGCAGAGACAGGACCAGCAAATCATCGGGAGGTGTCACGGGAACGCCGCCCGGCTCCTCCGTGGCGTCGCGAAGAAGGGCATCCGTGCACCCGCCGCCGCTGCCGCCTGCAATATTTCGCCGGGAACCGAAGCGCGCGTCAACTTTAACGATATGATTTTCAAATGCAAAAGTCACGACGGAAGCGGCGGGGGTTTGAGCGTCGGCTTGACATTCGTTCGGCGCGCGATCGGCGAAGTCGTGCGCGGTGAGAGCGTCCTCGGCGGCCTCGGCTGAGCTCGACCTCGCAGCAGCACGCGACGCACGCGCGCGTGTTCAGCGCCACGGCTGCACAGCGGTAGCGCGGCTTGTCGCCAAGATTCCAACGAACCGTGGAGGTTGACGCCGCGCAGGGATCCCTCGTGCCCCGCGTAACGGCACCTGTGCAGCAGGGCCCCCCCCCCTAGCCACCCAGCCACCCCTCCCCCTTCGTCGACGGCTTTGGCAGGTTGAAGTTTAACGAGCGAGCTGATATCGCGGTCACACTCTCGCCCCACGCAACCCGCTGACAACAACGGCGGTATGACAAATTCAAAACGTAATTTCTGCAAAGACAAAGAGACCACGGAGTGAGCGAGAGAGGGGGGGGCGGCAGCGAGCGAGAGAATGAACAAGGAGAATGGAAGAAGAAGAAGAAAAAAACCTCCGACAAAGGACCCCGACCAAAAAACACAAAACAAAACAAAAAGAACCAAAGAAAAGGCACGACAAGGAAAACTCATCGCGCATTGAGCCGCCAGACGGTTTTGAATGCTCGTTAATAAGATGTCAGCAACTCCCCGTGAAGGGCCACGGGAGGATTAGTGCGGAGGCGAGGGCCCGAGTCCGCCAGGGGTCACCGGGGTGTCCCTAACCTTTCCGGGCAGGTCGCAGGTCACATTTTTTTCTCCCCCGCCCCTTTCATTCCTGGGAGCGTTTGTGGCCTCGCGGAGCGAGAGGAGCACGTCTGGGGTGCCCTCGTCTGGAAGCGCGGAGGCATTCCACACGCGGCCCCGATGACCTTCAGATCCTCCCACCCCCCACAGCCACCACGCTCCGCTCCCTACCACCACCACCCCCACCTCCTCCAGCTCCTCTACTTCTGAAAAAAAAAACTCCACTTTTTCATTTTTTTACCAAAGTTTGGACTTTGGAGCGGCTGTGGCTGCTGCTGCTGCTGTGGTCTCGCCGTTGAGACGAACCGAGGAGGGGGGGGGGCGGCGAGGGGGGGAGGGGCGGGGCTCAAGGGGTCGTAGGGTCAAAATCAGTCACGGGAGAGAAGAAAGCTGGCGCAGAGAAAGGCCCAATATACAAAAAAAACCCGCTAAGGGTCTTTTGATCCAACAATGGTGGCCCCAAAGCCCCCGGCTCAGGCCTCACAAAAAAAGCCGTTTGGACAGCGGCCCGACGTCGTGACCCCTACAACTCACTCGGCGGCGGCGGCGGCGGCGGCGGTCAGACTCCAGACGTCAGGGCCCCGGCCCAAACGGCGGGCGCGGGAACAACCTGTGACGCTTCCACAATTTCCCTCAGGACCCCCCCCCCCACCACCACCACCCCCCCCCCCCCACCCATTTTTATCTCCACTCTCTGTGGGCCACCACACAGCTTTAGAAGAGAGAAGAAACAAATCAATAACATCTCTCGCACCCAAGCGACTGGAACGCGCAAAGCTCCGTCACCCATCACGCACCTCTGGGGGGGGGCGGGAGGGCCGCCCGTTCTGGGCCATTAGCACCGAGGCACCTGCCGCGCGCACACCGGAAGGTTGCCCTCGGTCGCCGCGTGGGATCCACCGGCGTGGTGCCGGGCGTCCGCCCACCCTCCCCACGCAGTCCGAGGTTCGACGTTTCACGTCCCACCTCTCGGTTGCGCGCGGGCCGTCAACGGTAGCTCCGTCGAGCGAGGCACCGGCGGGCGGAGTGAGAGCCGCGACGACGCATCTGCTTTGCAAAACGCTCATTAATGTGTCACACAAAAATGTTAGGGGGGTTTTTGTTTTTGTTTCTCCCCCCGCCCCCCCCCTTCTCTCTCCGGTCACAATGGGAGGTCAAGTGTCAGCGTGCGAAGCCCCCTTTTCTCCAATTTGACGGAGACCTCTCCATTGGGTAGTTGCTCATCAAAATCGGTCCAGTGGTTTTTTGGAAGGATTCACGGAAGAGACAAAGATTTAAATTTGGCCATTTTGGCTATTCACGGGAGTGAGGGCATTGTGTTCCCACGTTGCTGCTAAATTACCCTCCCCTACCGAGAGGCGGCAGCGAGGTACCTAAAGCTCTGGGAGGAGACGTTTGCACTTGAAGTGAACTTCTGCCGGGCAACTGCTCGCGCGCAACAAAGTAGTCGTGGAACGAATCGGTCATCAAGCGGGTGATTACCAAACGAATGTTTGTTAAATAAATATATTTTTTATCTCGAGTGCTCTGTAAATATACGAATGGATGATGGCCTCCCCATGCCATGTCGGTAAAAGAGGGTTCATTTTATTGTGACCATATTTCACCACGCTGGTCAGCATTGGTTGGTGAACAGGGGGCGTCCAAGGACTGGTTTAGATACCCCTCGTCACCGCTGTTAGCCGTGGCCGGGAATTTAACATAGGTTGCCAGGTTCATAGTGCAGACCTCTGACCGCTTGGCCATTTATTTATGGGGGTGGGGGAAGTTGTGTTTTTTTTTGTGAAAAATCACCACCGTTCCACCCGTTTGTGAAATTACAAATTTGCCCGGGCAGAAGGTCGTGGAGGGCAGGCGGGTTGTGCTACGTCTTAACAACAAACGAGCCCACGAGATTCTTTCCCGCAAGAACACGCCATCGCTCGCTCTCACTCTCTCTCTCTCTCATTCTTGGTCGCGCTGTTCACGCGACCAAGTCCCACCACCTCGTCGTGCAACGGGCAGGGCTGGGAAGACGCCGAGGAACCGACGACGCGGTGGTCGAGGCTCATGACGGAGGGGCAGCAGCAGCAGCAGAAGGAGGGAAACACGCGTGTTATATTTAAATGTGATATTTTCAAGTTCAAAACTTCATCTCTCGCGTGCTATTCGTTGCGCGCGGTCGCAATTCACTTTGCTCAGTCGGTGTTAGCCACCGAGGTCTCTTTTTTTATTGTCCATATTGCTGCTCTGTGCCCCCCTCCCCCCCGCCCGGTACCGTTCCTGTTCCGCTCTAATGTGCACCGATGCCGACTTCATTGAGGGCGATATTGGCACGTAAAATAAATACGATTGATTGATTGCGATGAGATCGGCTCGCGTGTGCGGGAGACAGAAGATGGATCGTCGCGTTTGCGACAAAGGCCCCGTGGGGCCACGTGAGGCCGACCACTTCAAAGCCACCGCCGCCGCAAGGGACTCGGTTGAAGACGTGGGCAGGTGTACGTGCATCATCAGCAGCAGCAGGAGCAGCAGCAGGAGCAGCAGCAGGAGCGGCATCATCATTATCATCAGTTTCAGCAGCTGCTTCTTCATCATCAGCAGCAGCATTATCAGCAGTAGCATCATCATCATTAATCAGCAGAAAAAACCTCTTCATCATCAGCATCATCATCAACAGCAGCAGCATCAGAAGCAAGAGCAATGCTTATGACTGCGCGTCGCCGATGCATTGAATGAACCGACGTATTTAAGCGATATTTACTTGTTTATCACGCTTGCGGTGAGTTCCGGCGTGGGTGTCGTGTAAACAATTTGTTATTGCTCCTGTTCGCTCGCGCGCTCCCTACGACCCACAATGCCCCGCGGCTGGCACCAGTGCCGACGGGCTTGGGCTGTGGTTGGTCTCGTACGAGAGGCTGCTCCGACTCAACGTGGCCTCGGCAGCTGAAACAACAAAGTCCCAGTCCCAGTCTCGCGTTCACGTTGCGCGCGTCGAAAAACACGTGTGCGACTCAGCATCAATTATTTGCGACGCACGTCGACGCCTCTCCACGGATCCCTTCCCTCGTTTGCCTGCCACTCCGCAGTCAGTCTCGACCGCCGCTCGTCCCCATTCGCCCAAGCCCACTCGTGTTAATGGTCCAACGTGACGTCTAGAACCTCCCGCACGTGCTCCACCAAGGGGCCGTCCATAAATGACGTCACGCACCTAGGGGGGGGGGGGGGGTCAGACATTCGTGACGATGTGTGACGAGGGGGGGGGGGGGGTTTGAGAAATGTGACGTCACATCAAAATGCGCTACTTGAAATAAATATAGGAAACACGTTCTACTTAATGAAAGACTTTTTAATAAATGTTTTCTCCTACAACATCAGAGTGCATCGCCACATTAAATACGCACTACAATGACAATAGTTTAAAGCGATTTGAAGCATGTTTTATTTTCAAAATGGAAATATGCTTTTGGGGGGGGAGGCAGAGCTTTGTGACGTCATATTTGAGGGGGGTCTGACTTTTTGTGACGCCGTGTCACGAGGGGGGGGGGGTCAAAATCGTCCAAAATCGCGTGACGTCATTTATGGACGGCCCCCAATCCATGCACGTGTTCCTGTTCGGTCCAATCGATTTGGCGAACAGCGTGTGCTATGCGAACAAGCACTCGCTCAACAAGACATCGTGAAATTCGGCGCGACTCGGACAAGGCATCAGGATTGCACGGAGCGAACGCACGCACACGCACACACACTTTGCGAAACAAAGACAAAGGTCCCCTGTATAGTCGACAAAGACTGTTGGGGCAAGTGCAGTTATCGAGCACTTTGAAGGCCAACGCAGCGCGGAGTAGTGGTGGAGGGGGGGGTGGGATATGTTCAGCACCACGCCCGGCCGTCTTTGTCTCCCCATTGTTGATGCGTGCACACGAACACAACACCCGCTGACCAATCCAACGAAACCATCAGCACATTCCAAAATTTGGCCGAGCCAAGTTTAGCCCAATAGCCAAACCCCGAGCGATGGCAGCTCCATCTCCCCACCCGATACGCGTGTATCGGTGTGTGTACCAGTGTGTGTACCGGTGCGTGTACCGGTGTGTGTACCGGTGCGTGTACTGGTGTGTGTACCGGTGTGTGTACCGGTGTGTGTATACCGGTGCGTATACCGGTGTGTGTACCGGTGCATGTACTGGTGTGTGTACCGGTGTGTGTACTGGTGTGTGTATACCAGTGTGTGTACCAGTGTGTATACTGGTGTGTGTACCGGTGTGTGTACCGGTGTGTGTATACCGGTGTGTGTACCAGTGTGTATACTGGTGTGTGTACCGGTGTGTGTACCGGTGCGTGTACCGGTGCATGTACTGGTGTGTGCGCGCACGTCTGTGCCACGAGGGAGACAAAGGCGGTCGGGCGTTGTGCTGGCCAACCACCCCCCCCCCCCTCGTGTGCCGTGCCGGCCTTCATAGGTGCTACTCGCTAACAGCACTTGCCCCAACAGTCTGTCGCAGGCTATACGGGGGAATCTTTGTCTTTGTGTCTGTGTGTGTCTGTGTGCGTCTGTGTGCATCTGTGTGTGTGTCTGTGTGTCTGTGTGTCCGTGTGTGTCCGTGTGTGTCCGTGTGTCTGTGTGTGTGTATGTGTGTCCTTGTGTGTCCGTTTGTGTCTGTGTGTCTGTGTGCATCTGTGTGTGTCTGCGTGTGTGTCTGTGTGTGTCAAATACTTATTTCCCTCATCAAAATGCAAATCAATTCCTAACATTTTTGACATGCGTTTTTTTGGATTTTTGTTGTTGTTATTCTGTCTCTCACTGTTTAAATAAACCTACCATTAAAATTATAGACTGATCATTTCTTTGTCAGTGGGCAAACGTACAAAATCAGCAGGGGATCAAATTCTTTTTTCCCTCACTGTAAACGCACGGCGTCCCGAGCTCCATTCCCGTTCACGACCAATGAACAGCGTCGAATATTTGAACCGGTTTCCGGGGCTTCCTCTAGGTCCACTCAGCCTCAATCGAGTAGCCTGTTTTGGTGTGCAAATATCACAGTTGGGGAGACAAAGGCGGCCGGGCGCGGTGTTGGTCACCCACGCCCTCGTGTGCTCGCCTAAGCAGCCACTTGCCCCAACAGTCTGTTCAAGGCGATACGGCAGCGGGGGAGAGGGGGGGGGCGATCTTTGTATTTGGGGGTTCGCGCGGCTCCATCAATCAGTCCGAGTGGTCGGGGACGAGGAAGGGGGCACGAATTCTGCAGGATGCGCCCGGACGGACGAAAACAATTTGTGTGGCCCCGACCCGTGGCTCCGGGGGGGCTCGCCTCTCTCCGTGCCCCCCCCATCTCCAACTCCCTCCCCCTTCCGTGTGGCACCCCCCCTTCACCCCCCCTCTCTCCAACTCCCTCCCCCTTCCGTGTGCCCCCCTTCACTCGCCCCCCCTCTCTCCAACTCCCTCCCCCTTCCGTGTGCCCCCCTTCACCCGCCCCCCATCTCTCCAACTCCCTTCCGTGTGGCCCCCCCTTCACCCGCCCCCCCCACACACTCTGTGCCCCCCCCGCCGCCCCCCCCCCGTCACAAAGAGCACGCCCACAGAATACGTGAACGCGAGCCGTCATCAGTCGCTCACTAATTCCTCGTGATACCATTCAGGGCCGCTGCGCTGTGCTCCCCTTCCCTCGCTCGCCACGGCGGGGGGTCCCCGCACCCCTTTGAACCCCGCCGCTCCATCCCCCACGGCGTCTCCCCCCCCCCCCCCCCACCACCACCCCACCCCCCACCTCTCTCTCTCTCTCTGGGGGCCCCGACCGTCGCGGCTGATGTGAAATCTCGGGGGTTTGTCGGTGGCGGCGCGGCGAGAGATGCGTGGGGGATGAGGGGGGTTGGTGGGGAGTGAGGGGGGCTAGAGGCGGGGTGTGGTAATGGGGGTGGCGGTAATGGGAGGAGGGGGGGTGAACGAGCACTTGGTGGGCATCATCAGCTGCACCGTTAGGATAAGCTTCGTCATCGTCATCATCGTCGTCGTCTGCATCGTGGTAAAAGTGGGCATCTTCACGTGTGTGCGGTGGCGCTCAAACAGCACAGTCGACCGATGTGCGTTGCGGTTGTAGCGCGCGTTGTCCGGCAAATGAAGACGCTGCCGGCACGTGGAGCGAAACAGCGGACATAACTCGGGAACAGGACGCGCGCGACGCTACCAGAAAACACAAACGGGGGTGCTCCCTCATCTTCAGGACGAAAAGCGCAATCGTCTTCGTCATCGTCGTCATCATCACCAATCGACGCTCGCATTGTTTCAGCGGCGGAACAAATCGTGCCGACGTCTCTTCCTCGCCATTCCCTCCTGTTTCGTTTCGCCTTGCTCCCGCTGGTGTTTTTTTTTGTTTGCACTCGATGCTCTGTTCGCGAATTTACATCGCTCGTTCACAAGGCCCGCAAAGGACCAGGGCGTCCGCGCGTGCGAATGTCGGGGGAGGTTTCTGCGGTCCGTGGCTGTGTTGGACGGCGCGTTACAGACCACGCCGATCGACGACGATAGCTGAAGGACGATGGCGATGGCAATGACGGGAGAAAATGTGGCACGCGGATTTCACTGAAGGATACGTTCGATTGCAAACCCTAAATTGTACAGTACACCTCAATCCAAGACTTAATCTCTCCGCCTAACCATGTCCAAAACCTAATTCTAACCAAAACTATAGTTTTGGCCTGAATCATGGCCAAACTACTTCGTCAACTGAACCATTTCCCACAACCATGAATAACAACAACGAAAATTACACTCGCGTCTATTCGATTGCCTGACACAAACAAATGTATACTGCGATCGGTGGCGTTTTGGGCTATGGTCCTTCTTCATAGCACTTACGAAATAAATTATAAAAGTATAATACTCTTTGGTTCTTTCGTTAAAGTCACGTCGAAATAAAATAAAATAAATAATAGAATACGACGTTTTGATTGCAACACAAGCAACCGTCATCTGTGAATGAATGCAAGCTCGGAGAGAGACACATACACAGAGAGAGAGAGAGACACACACATGGGGGAGAGACACATAGAGAGACACACACGCAGAGAGAGACACACAGAGACACACAGAGAAACAACGCCTCTGTGACGAGGCATTATATTTATAGAGAGGGGGGGCAGATAAGTTAGCATGTCAATGAGAGCGGTAGGGGGAGATACATTGGAAGTTAACAAATCTAGTAAAATTTAGAGAGCCGCAGACGGAGAGAAATTGGAAGTTTGAGAAAACAAACATAGCAAACTTAGAAGCTTCAAATCAAGTTTAAAAGTATAATAATTACGTACTTATCGAGAAGCCACTCATAGGACTATTTTTGAAGAGCATCCTGCATTGGGTTTCAAACGTTCAGGAGATGTTTTTTGAGATGTTTTCAGCCAATTAACGAGCGTTCATTCATCGCGAGAATGAAGAGGAGAGGAATGGCGACACGGCATAGGGGAGAGATCCGATCTCCCGCGCCTGGCTATGCAAGGAGGTCGTGGGCTGTACATTTGGAGTTTGCGTGTCTCTCCACGCGCTTGCGTGTAATTTTGAGCGGGTCCTTCGCTTCCCACCTAACCCCCCAACAGATTTAGAATCAACATCGCGCGTTTAGATTGTTTGGCTGCCGCTATAAACTTCCACATGATGAGCCACGTCGTGGAGCTATCAATTATTGTTGGAGGGTCGCTTCTGAAAAAGCGCTAAATAAATAGCCGTGGGTTGACCACGACTAATGATCAATCCACGGCCACTATTAAAAGATAAGCCACAGGATTACGTGGTGCTCCAGCCGAGACTGTGTTGGGGGGGGGGGGACACTGCTCCACCTCGGACCGTAAGGAGGCGTCGGAATAAATCAAAGGGACTAAGTGCTGACTGTGGCAACGTATTGAGCAGCAAACGCACCGACTCGGCCCATCATCACTCATGTGTCGCCAAATTGAGTAGCCCTAATGTGGGCAGTCAAAAAAATTGTTGTTCTCTGGGCGGACTGTCCCAGGCCATAGGAATGTGGAATTTCCACCACCGGTTCAGAACCAGGCACCGCCCCACGCTCGCGTTGAAGGAGTCGTGGCTGACTCCTTTAACGCGAACGTTTTGAACAGAGACATTGATCAATTTGATTCTGATTAAACCAACGAGTTATATAAATGGCATAATGGTTGCGGTAAAGCACTATTACAATTGATATCCAGGATGCAAGCAAAGTAGCATTTTTAGTTGTCCTTTGGAACGAAGTCCTCATTGTTGCAAGCGAGCGGCGGCGTAGCGAATTCGTGGACTGCGCGCCGAGGTCACTTCCTTGGCCAAGACGAACGTCGGTGGTCAAAGTGATGTCTGAACCGGTCCATCACTACAGCGCGTGGTGAAGTATGGTCAGACAACCCCGCCGTGACCAAAAAAGTGCAAAGGATGCCTCCTCCATCTAGCAGCTGATTGACCGTTGGCTGTATTACTATTATTAAACAACGTGACCAAGTTTTGGAAACAATATTTGAATCAAACAGCGGACGCTTATTTGAACTCCAACCCCCCCCCCCTCCCCCCTTCTTGGAGGTTCTGGCATGGCCAGAGCTGACCGTGCGGCTTCAGTGCACAGACCGCTCGGCCATCACCGGGCCATCGATCTGTAGCGGCCTTCATTTCCATGTTTACGAACATCCCACAATTCAAATGCAGATGAGTGCACGCTAATGAAGCATTGAAGGCATCTGTTCATTGTTGTTGGGCCATGGAAATGTTGGGCCTCGGGGAGACACGAGGACCACGTTGGTGGAACAACAAAAACCCGCGCGCTAACATTCTGAGGTTTTTATTTTTTGTAGCGGCACAACGCGAGCGCGGGAACAATACAGAGCGCTACGCTGGCTAGGAGATGTCAACTACCTCGCCTGGTCTACAGGAGGACGTGGGTTAGATCCCGAGCCTGACGCCTGCTGTATATTGGGAGTTTGCGTGTGTCTTTCTCCCCGTGGTCGTGTGGATTTTTCTCCCTCTACATTAAGCGTCAACGTCACGCGTTCCGAGCATTTGGCTGCTCGACATTTCCACGTGATAAAAGAAGAAGCCACTCCGCGGAGCTATCGTTTGTGGCGAGGTCGCTTCAGGAAAAGGAGTTGTACAATAACTCAGTGCGCCTCACTTGGTGCAATATAAATAAAGAGGTTTTATCCGCCGATCGTAAACTTCGCGAAAAGCAACACAAGTTATGCGCAGCAGCAGGACCTTGCGAAGGTGGGGGGGGGGTGGGGGGGATATTTTTCGTTTTTTTTTAAACACAGTTGCTCAGCACGTGGCCCCAAAAGACCAACCCCCCTCCCCCATCAAGCGGCCAGCAACAAACAACACTTTCATCAGAGTTGTAATAGATTTAAGAGTTGTAACGCGTATTCGCACGTGAGTTGGGGGAAGGGGGTGGGGGGAGGAGGGTTGACGAGGGGAGGTGACGAGGGGAGGTGGCGGTGATCGCAGACCCTGACACTACAACTGATGAGATCGGGAACATGGAAACCGGTTTGGAGGTTGCGTGTTGTGTGCAGGTTGAGTGTTGTGTGAAGGTTGAGTGTTGTGTGGAGGTTGAGTGTTGTGTGGAGGTTGAGTGTTGTGTGCAGGTTGAGTGTTGTTTGAAGGTTGCGTGTTGTGTGCAGGTTGAGTGTTGTGTGAAGGTTGAGTGTTGTGTGAAGGTTGAGTGTTGTGTGAAGGTTGAGTGTTGTGTGGAGGTTGAGTGTTGTGTGAAGGTTGAGTGTTGTGTGAAGGTTGCGTGTTGTGTGAAGGTTGCGTGTTGTGTGAAGGTTGAGTGTTGTGTGGAGGTTGCGTGTTGTGTGAAGGTTGCGTGTTGTGTGAAGGTTGAGTGTTGTGTGAAGGTTGAGTGTTGTGTGAAGGTTGAGTGTTGTGTGGAAGTTGAGTGTTGTGTGAAGGTTGAGTGTTGTGTGAAGGTTGAGTGTTGTGTGAAGGTTGAGTGTTGTGTGAAGGTTGAGTGTTGTGTGAAGGTTGCGTGAAGGTTGAGTGTTGTGTGAAGGTTGCGTGTTGTGTGGAGGTTGAGTGTTGTGTGAAGGTTGAGTGTTGTGTGGAGGTTGAGTGTTGTGTGAAGGTTGAGTGTTGTGTGAAGGTTGAGTGTTGTGTGGAGGTTGAGTGTTGTGTGAAGGTTGCGTGTTGTGTGAAGGTTGAGTGTTGTGTGCAGGTTGAGTGTTGTGTGAAGGTTGAGTGTTGTGTGAAGGTTGAGTGTTGTGTGCAGGTTGAGTGTTGTGTGAAGGTTGAGTGTTCTAACAAATTAGACGCAGTTGGTGAACCCTGGTTCTGGAGGCCGAGGGGGTGATAGACTCAAAATATATATACACCGTTACTTTACGTTACTTTACGTGGGTATACATACTCTTCACTTAACGATTTTATTAAGATCGAGTTTAGGCTCGATGGCTTTCGATTCGTAGCTGTTGTACGCTAAACAGATGATAATAATAATAATAATAAACAATAAAATGTTCTACAGCGTCATTCATGCAAATGCATTCCCACAACGCCGATTGCTTGTCAATGCCGCTGAGGCGTTCATAATACCGCTTTAAAAATATATACAAAATGGGGCGACGTTTCGGGCAATGGTCCTTCTTCATAGCTCATAGCACAATCGAGTGCTCGCGGCCGTCGAATTGACGAGGGTTTAAAGCTTGTTGACGAGGGTGTTACAGCTTGCTGACGATGGTGTTTCAGCTTGTTGACGAGGGTGTTACAGCTTGTTGCTCGAAATGCCAGAAGAGTGAAGCCGTCTCACCTTTTGTCCATTATCTGCGATTCGGTGCTTAAGGGGCAGGCACAAAGAGGTTGAAGGATCACGTAGAGATCTGCGAGACTCCCATAATAGCTCGGCCGCGATGCAGGAGAAGGCGCTACAGAACTGGGCTCGCTACGACGTCTGCTGTACGTTCTCTGCGATGTCGGTGTCTCTGTCTCGTGCTTGTGTTGTGCTTGTGGCTGCTGTGCTCACGGAATCTCTCCGTGGACAAATAGCCACTCGTCCGATGAGCACGGTTGGCTACGTACGGTGGTGCGAAAGAAGATCCATGCACACGCACACACACACACGTGATCATCCCGTGCACGTGAGAAAAATCAAATGAAGCTCAAACGTCCGAGCCAAACCTCTGAGCGCTATCTCTTGCTACCCCCCTCCCCCCACTCCTGGTGCCCATTCTCAAGGCAGGGCGAGAGGGTCACGCGATCTCGAATTCAGAGTCGCGGTGGGCGGCAGTGGGGGGGGGGGGGGGGGGGGTTGTTTTAACGGTGGAGACGAAGACGATGAAAGAAAGAATGGGAGTTTGCGTACGGTATGAGGATAATAATAATAAGAGGAAGAAGAATCACAAGAAGAAGAAGAATCACAAGAAGAAGAATAAGAATCATAAGAAGACAAAGAAGAAAGAAAGGATCGAGATCGGTCCCGTTGCCAAATAAATTCCAGAAATTCACGGAACGCGTGACGGTAGACGTCACGAGCCAGCCGCGTCCACTCTGTCGCAGGGCCCCGCTCACTCCACGCGCGCTGCCGGTTTTGTCATTCACCTGGGAGCCCCACGCTGGGGATTTACCACGGGTAACTAATCACTACTCACGGCATGATAACGCATGCCACCAACACCATCAGAGGAGCCCTCTTCTCACCCGCACTCCCCCCCACCTGCACCTCCCCCCCACCAGCCCCCCCCCCCCCCCACACCAGTTCCCCCCCCCCCCGATGCTGGAGGGGAGAAAAAGCTCCCATGCCACCAAACATTCCTTCCATTGTCTGGGCTGGAAGGAGGAGCGGGAGATGAGAGGATTGCAGTGATGGTGGTGGGTCGTGATGATCATCATTATGATGATGATAATGCGTTATGTATTTGTTTAATTCTCATCAAACCCCCATGGTGTAAAGAAGTGCGTTCTCCTACTCTCATTATCCGCTCTGTCTCTGGTCTCTCTATTTGCGTGCGATGGAGAAGGTCTATTGCCCGAAACGTCTCCTATACAGTATACTTTTTCATTTCAAGGCCATAATGTTAATGACAAATGTGTTGAGCTTTTATCTTCATTATTATTATTATTATTGTGGGAGAGGCTATGTGATGATGATGAATGATGACTGATCACGGTGATGATAAATGAGTCATGGACTATGTCGGTGATTATGACGACGACGAGGGAGGACGCAAGGCAAGGCCATCGAGAGGCTCGTCAATATTCGTCGATAAATAAAACATATTCTTGTACTCACGGCACAAGCATTGAATGACGCATGTGCGATTCAAGCATCAACCGACCTGCGTGATTAACATGCAACGTGTATTGACATTATTAACGATGATATTTGGGATGTATTACGCGCCTTTCACCCGAAGGTCTGTGTACTCTGCTCTGTCTGTTTCTCTCTCTCTCTGCACGCCCATCACGATCCGCCCTATCCATCAGGCACAGGTGACACCTCCAGGCTAACGGAACGAATTAAACTAAAACAAACAAAACTAATGGTTTGAATCTTGAAATAAATCATGGTGGGAGGTCAATTATTAATAGGGGTGTGAGTACATCAGCATCGGACTATATATATTTATACTGGAGGAATCCGACGGGCTCTCAAGCTCTTTTTCACAGATGCCCAGTAGGGGCACGGGGTCAGAACGTGGGAAAATGCATGCAAACAATTCCAGGCAAATTGATCCGTTCGGCCCACCATTCCTCCATGGCCGATGGGGTTGTCCCCGAGCATTCCGCTTTTCTTCCACACAAAGCCAAATCGCCCATTCGCAGGAGCCTCGTGAAAACTGCCTTGAAGACTCACCCAGCCCTTCCAGGCGAAATGGACAATTGTCATAGCGAGTGGAGTTCCTTTCGAATTGATCGCCCAGCGGCGAGATGCGATTGATGGATAAGGCAGAGATAGTGACGGGGCGTACACAGAGAGAGAGAGGGATAGGGACAGACCAGAGTCCAAAGTGACAGAGAGACGGAGCAAGGGAGACACCGAGAGGAAAATAAGTCACGCGCGCACAGAGGCATATCGTGACAGAAAGATACATCGAGATGTTCATAGAGAGACTTCCAGAGCCATAGAGAAACACAGAAAGACGTAGAGAGAAACACACACAAAGACAAGTCCCCCCCCCCCCCCCCCCGATAGCCTTAACAGACTGTTGGGGAAAGTGCTGTTATCGAGCATCTATGAAGGCCAGAATGGCACAAGACGGCGTGGGTGGCCATCACCACGCCCGGCCGCCTTTGTCTCCCTAGTGGCGATGTTTACGCACCGCACTAGGTACTCATTTGAGGCTGAGTTGACCTAGGCGAGGAGCAGGGCCGGTTCAGGTGATCGTCACCGGTGTTGCATGGCCGTGTGCGAGAATCGAACTCGGCACTGCGGGTCCGCAGCGCCGGGCGCGTTAACGGCTACCCTACCGCTCCACACAACAACAAAGACACGCACATACACGCAGACACAGAGACGCGCAAAGACAAAGGCATGGAGAGACACACACACACGCGCAGAGTGTTCAGGAATCAATCGCCGTGCAGCTCGGACACTCGCGCCCACCCATGACGCTCAAAGCGGCGGGGGCTTCGTCTGCCTCCCCTGCCGGAGACTCCCTCTGCTCCCCACCGACGCAACGAGGTGGCAGAAGATTAGGGTGCACTTGCATCCAGAAGCGTGGTCTCCCCCCCCCCTTCCCTGCGCAGCAGCAGCGGCGGCGGCGCGAGCGGAGAGTGCGATCGTTGTGAGCCCACCACTGGCTGCTTGTCAGAGAGAGTCTCGTTCATACATCGATGCTTTCTTTCACGAACCGTCCTGCATTAGGATTTTTTTTTGGCCATTCATCGGTGTTTTGAACGTGGCAGGGAAGGACACTGCGACGCTGGAGGACGCCAGCGGAAACACCATTCGTAGTTCCGCACAGATGGATTCAATCCACAAACTCGCTCGCAGTGAGTGGACCGCATCTCTCCTTGGATCACGCGCGGCTCTGCGTGTTGCCATGTTTCTGGATGCGCCCGCCGCCCCGCAGCCCTCGGGCCTACAGCGTCTCGTTTCTCCGTTCGCGATCACACCCCCCCCCACCCCCGCCCCAACCGCGGTCGCCAGCAATAAACCAGCATGAGCACAGTTGGCTGCGTACGGTGCGAAAGAAGTTCGTCGTACGCGCAAGGCTCTGGAGATCGACGGCGAACGCAGCCACCTGTGGCACGAATAAGCCCATGGACGCATCGGGGGAGACGCATTTTTTGTTTAATGTAAAGTCACGCAAAAGTAGATCAACCAGCAATTAACTCGATAAGTATGAAGAGTCGGGTCACCTGCACGGCTGTCCTGATGATTGTTGATGAAGATCACGTCAGCTGTTTAAGGAACCGGACCAGGAAACATTTTAAACCGATGATAGCTGAGATTTTTTGTATTTCTTAACGCCTGATGATTTAATCTCCAGCGACACATCGAAATATGAATAATCATAATTTAAAAAAACGAAATGTTGTTTACTTTTCAACAGTCCTCCGGATTTTCTGACAAACCGAATGACACATCATGTTTGCCTATCACGTGGCCGCTTTATTTGATTGCCTCTGTCGGGTGGTTACAGTTAAAATCATTCGCGAAATAAATAGTTGAAGTAAAAATACATTATACTTGCACTTACTAACCCGGAAATAAACTAATTATGAATCAATTCATGCGAAACTGTCATTATCAAGGAATACAGTCGGCACAGGACCGCGAGCAAACTGATTCAGACATCCATGTATGTGGAACTCTGGGTGTTATCACTTTACACGTGTGCTACCTTTTCTCCGCCACATGATATCAATAAAACACTGCCCACAAACTGTAATCGGGCAAACATCCCAATGCGTGATACTCCCAAAAAAGGAACCATGGTACTCACTGAGACTATGTCCCGGACACATCAGGTTTACAATCACTACCAACTCGCGCAACCTCAAACAATGACAGAATCGGTTGCATGGCCACAAATGTATTCCTGAAATAGTTATCATCTGTGCGGCATGTCCATATCACCTGTGGGTGGGTCGATAACAAATTAGTTCCGCTTTGTGGGACGTAAAAATGCATTGGTCATACGCGTGTCTTCGCGTGCTGCTACCTTCTACAAAGCACATCTACACCAGGCTCATATTCATTATAACTCATCGGCTAAATGTTGATTTTTCACCGGGTGCACACTTACGGTGGGAGCTGTCGTGCCACCGGCTTGACTATGCATCGATAATCACGAGCGCGGGCACAGTCCGAACGGATCCTCGTCAGCCAAACGGCTCACGTGTGCGCCGTGTAACAAGTCAAAGGTTCACTCGCAACGCAGGAATGGCCGTAAATACTTTTTCCGTAATTCATCGATCGTCCCTCCTAAGGATAAACGTGTTTTTTCTTTAAAAAAAGCCCTCGCTTGGAAATTGTCTCTCAATCTCCCGACAGATGTACGCCTCCACGTGTTTTTTTTAATACGCGTTCATGTTCCCGAGTCATGCGGTGACGTAGTCCTCATAAGTTAATTAAAATATATTATTCTTATATTAGTCTTGCTATACACAAGAACGAAGGCCCGAAGCAGAACGTTGGGTGATGAAGAAAAAAAACAGCCGTATCCACCAGGTCTATGTACGTGGCGAGTTCTGATTGATAGCCGGGTAATGGGACAGTCAAATTATGAGTTCCTTTCAATTCTCAATTGTACATTTTGTTTATTATTTTTTTGGACACGTTTTGCTTTGAGCATCGTTCCGTGAGGATAATTGCCCGTTCAGAACTGCCACACCCCCCCCCCCCCTCGAAGTGAGAGTGCAACAACAACAACAACCATCGCCATTCGCTACTAAGTGGCGGTGACGTGGCCACGGCGCTTGTGCCAGGCTACGTGCACTTTAAGGCCACGTGAAGTGTCGAACGCCCGCTGGCAGGAGGTCACGTGACAAACCCCAGCAGGTGCCACTGGTTTGACTGACTGAGATGACTTTGGCCAACTTGCTGCGTCTAAGCAGTCAGGCGCACCGTGCGTGTCGCACACTCACACGCAACACGCACGCGCGCGTTGGAAAGTGACGTCGCAGCACAACTCCGTTTCAGATTCCCTTCAAGTGACCTCTTTATCCACACACACGTGCACGAGGGGTAACGCAAGGCACTTTCCCACGCGGCCCGATACACGTCTGTCACATGGCAATCAAACAAAATACGTTTTTTTTTTATTTTCACAGCTGGAGTTCAGGCAAATTAAGTTAAATGAACCCAAATTTAATGTGACGTGCGATTGGGCTGCTTTTTTTTCAGTGTATATTTATTTTGTTCTGCAGCCATTGGTAACAACGGAGGCTGAGAACAACTCGCCACGGAGTGCTCCACTTTGAGAACGCACACCCCGGTTGAATCGCAGGCAGCTGACATCCTCTGTCCTCACACATAGGGCCCTCGCCGTGGCCGGGAATCGAACTCAGGCACGCCAATTTCATAGTCCAGTGCACTAAAACCCACTCACCAATGCTTCCCAATATAACGAGATACAAATCCATCTCCTAGACGTTGCAATAGCTGTTTTGTTGTTCCACGTAATGCCCATAAACCGAACATCCATTCATCCTTGCGGACTAATATTTTCCACCCGCGATCATTGAGTCAATCAGCAAACACAAAAACTCCGTGGACCAGTTTCAACTTCTCCGAGACTCATCAGCAAGGCTCCCCCCCCCCCCCCTGCTGGGCCTAAACAAATAAACGTGCTTTTCTCTCGGCGGGGGGTCGCACAGGTGTGCCTGAAGCCGGCACGTGTTGAGAGACTCACTCAATTTTCGTGGCATTTCCTGGAGTTAGCTTTTAATTACCCGGTCCTGTGACTCATCTGATAACGAGACCCCCGCGGGATAGCACCACCCCTCCCCAGCTTCCTCCCCCCTCCATACCTCCCTCCCCCACACCGAAGGTCAGTCAATAGTTAAATTAATCCGTCGGCCGATCAATCATCATTCAATCAATCAACGGGCTCGGCAAATCAAGGTATGGATCTTCTGTTTGTAGGCTTAGCCTCATGCTAACTGCCCGCCACGTCATCGAGGCGACCTCCCTACCCCTTTATCCCCCCCCCCTCGACAACCCCCACCCCCCAGAACCACCCATCCACACCACGAGCCGAGCAGGTAAGATAATACCTGTGATTGAGGCGAGATTACGCATTCGGTAAATACCTTCACGGTTGAAATGGGGGGGGGGAAGGGTGGTGTTGCGAGATTCCCATCTCATCACGTTCGTGGGTAAACAGTCACACGGGAGGGCACTGCCTATGCAAAGAAATGAAACGGCAAGCTGGTAAGCTAGTCCGTAAAGGGAGCCTCGCGATTATTTGTGCGCGTTTTAGGGGTATCGGCTGTACCACCTCAGTGTGTGCGGAGACGCAAATGTAGGCGCGCGCGTGCGCGCGCGAGAACATCCTACGCAGCTACAACCACGTGGTCGCGTGGTGAGTTTAGAACTCCGCGGTGGAGAGATGTTTACTACCTCGCCTGGTATGCAGGATGTATGGATTCGATCCCGATCCTGACGCCTGCTGTATATTCGGAGTGTGCATGTCTCTCTCCCCGTGGTCACGTGGATTTTTCTCCGGAATCTTACCGGCCTTCCACATTTAGAATCAACATCACGCGTTTGGAGTGTTTAGCTGCTGTCCATGTCCACGCGGAAAACCACTTCGTTGAGCTATCATTTGTGACCAGGTCGCTTTTTTTTTCAAAATATCTACAGTATATAGCTCGGTGCGCCTTACCTGGTAAAATAAAATAAAACAATAGTTAATAGAAGTGCTGTTGGCCACCTCTGCGTGCGGTCGAGTTGAGTAGCCGGACGTTGACGAGCTGTGTGCGTGGCGAGTTTGGCAGCGATTGACGGAAAGGTTTCGTGATTTTCACAAAGACACGGGGAGGCGACGTCCCCGAGACAGACACTCCACACGCTGCTCCTCCTGTGTGCCGGGGGAGGGGGGGCACAGCGATGAGGAGCCTCTCCGCTGAGCTGCCGCGGGGCGAGCGACCAGAGCAGAGCGGGCAAATCACGCAATCATTTAGCCAATGTAATCTGTAATCAGAGACGGGTTACTTCTCAAAAGTCACCCCCCCAAGGCTCAATTCCAAGGGGTTCAGCGGCTATGGGTGGTACCCTTCTAGACCCCACGTAGCCCCCCCCCCCCTACCCTTGCACCCCACCTACTGCATCCCTCGATCACCCTGCACCCCCAAGGAGAATCCCCTTTGAAACAAAAAAAAAACGCCAAGTTTTTTTGTTTTTACCAGCTAAGGCCCACTGAGCTATACAGCTCTTTTTTTTATTTCAGAAACGATATGGCCACAAATGATCGCTCAACGAAGTTGGCTTATCACGTGGAAATGCAGAGCGGCCAAATTCTCGAGACCATGGGTCGGCAACTTGCATCTCCGAGAGCGGCATGGGGCGCTTTAAGGACTGCTGCTTCGTTACAGTTATTGATGAAGGACCACCACCGTCTCGGAATTCACCACAGTGCGCATTGCGGGCTCTTGAAATGTTGTTTTGTTTTCATTGGCGACAGGGGTTTCGATTCCCGGTCAAGGCTAATAACATCAGTGACAGGTGATGTATGTATATACATGCATGTTGAACTTCTTTCGCACCGTACGTAGCCAACCGTGCTCATCGTAGGTGCGTGGAAGGACAACAAATATGTCTAAACTGAGTCATCGTCCCCCCCCCATCTCCACTCACCTTCACACAACCTACTGACCAGCGTGGTGAAGTATGGTCATTCATCTCCTCGACGACTCGCTTCGGTTTTCACGGTTTGTTCTGTGCAGCTCCTCCGGTGTTGTTTTCGGGCTGGCACGCGTCCTGTTCGGAGTGATGTCTATAACGTTTGGCTGCTGCCGATGATTACTGAAATCTCTCCGGGATTTGTATTCGGAGTCGACGCTTCCACGAGATGTAGAGCTCGTATCGAGTCGTGCACCACAGCCCTTCATCAATACACCGCTACATGAAGGTCTTTTACACGCCCTTCGATCGTGGAGGTTGTTTAACCATACTTCACTACGCTGGTGAGTTTGGGATATACTGGGGGGGGGGGGGGTGAGTGTCCGAGGTCGGTCGAGATAGCACCGAATGGTTTGGCCGTGGAGGGGAATCGAACTCAGGTCGCCGGGTTCGTAGCCTAATGAATGCATTGTCACCAACTGTGCAATCGCTCCAGCTGTGAGCGAGCGAGGTGACGCCAGGGCTAAAATCAAGATCGTTTCACCGCATCGCGGGGCTGTGTGCGTGACAATTTGTCTATTGTTGTTTTACTTGGAGCAACTGCTGGTAACGATTTGCACGAATGATTCAGGATGTTGTTTCTTAGCGGCTCAGAATACGCCCCCCCCCCGTACCCCCCCCCCCTCCATGTGAAGCTTGCGAAGACTCCTCACAGTGCGAGACAAGAAGCATGCACCCAAGCCAGAAGAGCATGGCGAGGCCCTGTCGCTGCGAGGTCCACGAGGGGATGATCGCGTGAGAAGGAGGAGACGCGTGCGGTCACTGTGCTGCGTGAGCGGCTGAGTTTGCGATCTAAGACGGAGTTAGTTCACGAGGCACCTTGCTGAAGACCCAAACGCAGCAGATCCCTGGGTCTGATCTGCCACTGGTCCACCCTAAATCGCATCCACTGCACACGAACCGCGTCAGCAGATGCGAATACCCGCGAATACTCGATGCACAAATGGAAAATAAATCAATAGAATTCTCCAGTAGTCATGTGCGACCGTGGTCATGCGGAACACACAATAAAAGCGCGTAACGCGACACAACGCCCGATTCACGAATACGACGGAGACATCGCAGCGATGCCACTCCGCTGCAGCTGACACGGTTATCTGCTGGGCTTGAACACCCGAATGTGAAATCGTCGCTCTGCAGCTACATCAGACGTGCGAAAGAAGTGAACGAGGCGCGTGGGTGCTGCGTACGAGCGCATCGTTAGCGTATCCTCGCCAATTGATGGTCATTTTAATTAAATCAATAGCATTCATAACATATAACTAACGGCAAACGCCCTTGTTGTTACCTCGGAAAACACGGCGACTCTTAACTCGGAGTCAAACCTGTCGCTTCTAAGCAACGCTGGCTCAGCGCTCTGGACACTTGAGTCACAAAATATAACAAAGACAAATATCCCCCCCCGTGTAACCTATACAGACTGTTGGGGCAAGTGCTGTTAGCGAGTAAGCACCTATGAAGGCCGGCACGGCACACGAGGGGGTGGGTGGCCAACACCACGCCCGGCCGCCTTTGTCTCCCCCCAGTGACGATGTTTACACACCGCACCAGGCACTCACTTGAGGCTGAATCGACCTCTGGTAAGAGGCCCAGAACCTATTCAGATAATCGTCATTGGGTGTTGGCCGTGAGCGGGAATCGAACCCGGGTCGCCAGGTTCGTAGCGCAGCTACATCACTGCTCCCCACCACACACACAGACACACAGACACCCTCTCTGTGTGTGTGTAATGTTCCGTATGTACATCATGAAGAATGCTCACTTTCGTCCGATGTTTTTAGCGAAGTCTCTCCGACGTCCCCGTTCGAGACGGAAATCGGAAGTGCGATGCGAACAGCGCATTTCGGCCCATTCCTTCGACCGTCGAGGATGCATCTTGTACCGGCCATGTCAGTTCAGAGATGCATCGCAACGTTTTGTCGGATTTCAGCTTGAAAAACACTCGGCATATCGTACGCGGTCTCGCCGCCGCTAGATGAAACCCCTCTTCAAGCCGCCTCTCTGTGTCCGCCTCCATCTCCTGCGGTGTCGCGATGCAACGTACGAATCCGCCTCAGCTCAGGAGACCGGCAAACAAACATAAAACCAAGAATCGCATTGGGTATGGTGAATACCAGACGGTGCAGGTGATCCTTACTAAATAACGTCACGAAAACGGTCCTCGGTGAGCCGCAGGTTTGCCGACCGCTGATCTAGCTCGCTGCTGAATGGATGTCCCTCACTCACGCGTTTCCCTCCTTCGGTTGATATATGCTAGTTCAAGCTCACCTACAGAGGAGTTGTTGTTGTGCGTGCGTTTTAATAAAGTGGTGAGCGGTTACCAAACTGGCGGATCCGAGTTCGATTCCCGCTGTCACGGTCACCACCAGTGACGGTGACCTGAACCGCGTCTTGGACATATCCCTCCGACCCCCCTAGATCCGACGCAGCCTCAGATTACGGCTCTGTGCTGTATTACTCTTTGGTTCTTTCGGTAAAGTCACGTAGAAAATAAGTTGAATAATAATTATTAATAATTATGAATCGCAATTATTTTATTTTAATTCCTGCAGTCACGAAAGCCTCGAATCTAGTCTGTGCTGTATGTTAATATCGCCACTCGGGAGACAAAGGCGGTCGGGCGCGGTACTGCCCCCCCACCCGCCACCATGTGGTGTACCGTGCCGGCCTTCACAGGTGCCCGCCAACAGCTCTGGCCCCAACAGTCTGCTACAGGCGATACCGGCCGTGCGGAGTGAGTGGGGTAGAGAGAGAGAGAGAGAGATCTTGGTCTTTGTTTTTAATTCAGTGAACTCCACTGGGTTGATGTGGTATGGGGGGGGGGGTAGAGAGAGAGAGAGGGGGAGGGGGGGGCGCCGGGTTTGTATCCTCAGCGGGAGCCCGCTAATGGGGACCCCCACGCCACCTCTAAGCCGCCGGCTGCCCTCACAGCGACGTCTCCACGAGCTGCAGTAACTTGTCTGTTGCCGTTTGCGCGACCCGTACACCACCACCACCACCACCACCGCCGCCACCGCCGCCGCCGCTCGCCTTTCTCTCCAAAGAGGAGAGAGAGAGAGAGGAATTGTAAAAGACCTCCCCTGTGAGTTAATCCGACACTGTCCACCACTCGCAGGGAGGGGTGGGGTGTGGGGGTGCGAGTGGAGAGTAAAGGGGGGGGGGGCGTGTGAGGGGAGGGGTGGGTAGGGGGGGGGTTCTGTGGTTACAGGGACGCGGTCGCTCCCAGTTTTACGCCCACCCCCTATATAGGGGGCCGCAGGTTCAACTCACGGTGTGCGTGAGTGGGGTTCCTGAGTGGGGGGGGGGGGTGCGGGGAGGGGGTGCGCGAGTCGGGTGTGTAAGGGAGTGTCTGTGTGGTGCGTGAGGAGAGGGGGTGTGTGTGTGGTGTGTGTGTGTGGTGTGTGTGGTGTGTGTGGTGTGTGTGGGGTGTGTGTGTGGTGTGTGTGTGGTGTGTGTGGTGTGTGTGTGGTGTGTGTGGTGTGTATGGGGTGTGTGTGTGGTGTGTGTGGGGTGTGTGGTGTGTGTGGTGTGTGTGTGGTGTGTGTGGGGTGTGTGTGGTGTGTGTGGTGTGTGTGGTGTGTGTGGGGTGTGTGGTGTGTGTGGGGTGTGTGTGGTGTGTGTGGTGTGTGTGGTGTGTGTGGGGTGTGTGGTGTGTGTGTGGTGTGTGTGTGGGGTGTGTGGTGTGTGTGGTGTGTGTGGTGTGTGTGGGGTGTGTGGTGTGTGTGGGGTGTGTGTGGTGTGTGTGGTGTGTGTGGTGTGTGTGGGGTGTGTGGTGTGTGTGTGGTGTGTGCGTGGTGTGTGTGTGGTGTGTGGGGTGTGTATGTGGTGCGTGTGTATGGGGTGTGTGTGTGTGGTGTGTGTGTGGTGTGTGAGGGGTGTCTGGTGTGTGTGGTGTGTGTGGTGTGTGTGTGGTGTGTGGTGCGTGTGTGTGGTGTGTGTGTGTGGTGTGTGTGGTGTGTGTGTGGTGTGTGTGGGGTGTGTGGTGTATGGTGTGTGTGTGGGGTGTGTGGTGTGCGTGTGTGTGGTGGGTGTGTGTGGGGTGTGTGTGGAGTGTGTGGGGTGTGTGGTGTGTGTGTGTGTGGTGGGTGTGTGTGGGGTGTGTGTGGGGTGTGTGTGGGGTGGGTGTGGTGTGTGTGAGGGTGGTGTGTGTGTGAGGGTGTGTGTGGTGTGTGCGTGTTGGGGGTAGCGGTAGTGTAGCGGTTAGCGCTACGCTGCGCTACGAACTCGGTGGCCAACACCAGTGATGGATTAACTGAACCGGTTCTGGGCTTCCCCCAGTTTGACTCAGCCTCAAATGAGTACCTGGTGCGATGTATAAATATCCCCACTAGGGAGACAAAGGCGGCCGGGTGTCGTGCTGGCCACCCAAACCTCGTGTGCCGTGCCGGCCTTCATCAGTGCTCGCTAACAGCACTTGCCCCAACAGTCTGTTAAGGCTACACGGGGGATCTTTGTCTTTGTGGGGTGCGTGCCGGGGGTGTGCGCGTGGTGTAGCACTCTGTGCTATGAACCCAACGTCCTAAACATCAGCAGTGATTTTCTGAGCAGCGTCTGGGTCTCCTCCAGATCAACTAAGCCGTTCACAAAACCCCTTGCCGTGGTGTTACGGACATCGGCATTGGGGAGAGACAAAGGCGGCCGGGTAGTCTTTGTGTGGACCCTGTCCCCTCACATGCGTCCAGCGAGCCATTCACGCTTCACGTGCCCCCCCCCCCCCCCCGCAAAGTGCACCTAGCCTGGCACTACGAACACGTCGACCGGAGTTAGATTCCCGGATACTGCATCTGAACCGTTCTTTGTCGAGATCAGCGCTGGGAAGACAAAGGCGGTCGGGAGTGGAGTTGTCCACACCAGCCTCCTCGTGCGCCCTTGTCGACCGCAACAGCTGCTCACTAACAGCACTTGCCCCAGCAGTCTGTGTAGTCTATACTGGGGGGGGTCTTCGTCTCTGAATATAAGATCTGAGACACCGTCCCATCATCGGTGAGCTCCTCCAGGCAGGCGAGGCTGCGTTGGCTGGGTCACGCCCAGATGCCGCATGCCCAAGCTGACTTCTGTTTGGACGGATAGAGGGGGGGCATGACGGACACGGCGCAGGCTAGGAAAGAGATGGAGCTGATGCGGTACGGGAGGATGTGGAGCTGAGTGGACTTGCCGATTAAAACTGCTTCCAGTGGTGTCAAAGATCGACCCCTGTGGGGGAGGCTCGTGAAGGACGCTACTGGGCTACAAGTTGGAGGCAGTCGCCCTCCCAACAACAGCGGAGGGCTCAGGAGCGACGCTCACAACAATGAGCGGAGCGCTGAGTGGATAAACGAAGCAAAGTTGACGCAGCAGGGGAGCACAGGTCGTGCGTCAGCGAGTTAACCCACGGCATCTGGGTCCTGTCCCATGCCCTCCTTTCACGTAGCCTGAAAGTGCACCTAGCCTGGCACAAGCGCCGTGGTGACGTCTCCGCCACTTAGTGGCGAATGGCGCGGGTGTTTGTTGTTTGCGCTACGGACCTGGCAGTCTGGAATTTGAATCCCGCTACTCGGCCAACACCAGCCGGGGCCTCCTCGAGATCGACTCGGCGTCAAATGAGTACCTGGCGCGATGTGTAAACATCAGCACGAGGGAGACAAAGCCGGCCGGGCGTGGTGCTGGCCACTCACCCTCTCGTGCGCCGGGCCGGCCTTCATCAGTGCTCGCTCAACAGCACTTGTCCCAACAGCGTGTCGAGGCTATACCGGGGGATCTTTGATGTTCGTGTGCATATGCAAACGAGTTGTTTGTAAAGGAGGAGAGTGAGCGACGTATATGAGAGAATTCCATGACTGCAATTTACGGCCCTTTGTCAATCCACTGCTGGGTGAAGACCTCGCTCACGTTTACAATGCAGTGTGTCGAGCTTCGCTGAGTTTGTACTCACATCTGCGACTCGCATTGCGCTGTTTACGTGAAATTCCTCCTCCTCCTCCTCTTAGCACTCATGTCAACCTTCCCCCACCACCCACCCCACCCCACCCGCCCTCCCCCCACACAACTCCTCCCGCGCGACCCCAGGTCGAACCGAAGCGGCGAGATTCTCTGCGTCCCACCGCACACACCTTGCCCACGCCACGAGCAGCAGGGAGGGCGCGGGGTGAGAGAAGAGCCAGGAACGTTCCATGGGAGAGAGCGTGTGAGTGAGAGTGACGCAGGGGGGAGGGAGAGGCAGGGGAGTGGGTGGTGCGTGGAAAGAGAGAGGGGTATAGGAGGGGAGAGTATTTGGAGAGGCAAGAGAGAGAGAGCGAGCGAGGGGGTGAGGAGAGAGAATCGGGAGAGATGAGAGGGGGAGTGGCAGGGGGACAGTCGGGAAAGATATTACGGAGGAAGAGAGGTCGGGGAGAGGGAGAGAGGTTAGAGACAGGGGAGGGACGCGCGGGGGGGTGAGGTGGAGGATCGAGAGAGGAAGAAGGGAAAGTTCGAGAGAGGAGAGCGAGCTGTAGAGAGAGAGGGAGAGAGAGGCAGGGGGGGAGGCGTCGGCGCTGAGCGACTGGGCCAGCTCGCAACACGTGCCCGCGCCGTTCCCACGCACGGGACGCGCGGTTATAAATCGTCGCTCGGCGTGACCCGTAATTTGGCAGGGCGGCTACACGGGGAGAAGGAGTGGCGGCCAGGGCTGGGTTAGTGATGGTGGGTGGGAGGGTAAGGGTGGTGGGGGGTCGGTGATGGTGAAGCATGCGTTTAGGCTGGGAGGGGGGGGTAGAGGGGGGCGGGGTGATGAAGTGGTCTAGACGGAGTCTGGGAGGGGCTCTGGGGCCCACAGTCTGGAGCGAACCGCGCGTCTAAAGACGCCACTGAATCAAAAGATCGGGGTTTAGTGAATGGAGCGGCGCCTTTTTTGCTCGAGACTTATTAGAAAACATGTCCCTTTAATTACGGTTAGAGCCGCTCAGAGTGTCATTAATTAAGCCCGTGATTAACCGTCACAAACAATCCGTACATTTTGCACCGCGCGAGCGTGCGCGCAGTGTCGCTCGCGCACCACACGCACGCGCGCAGCATTCGCTCGGCTATTCCCTGAACACATCATCTCGCCTCGTGCACAAAGTATACCAGCGTCAACCATCAGCTTATTGGAAACAATTACGAAGCAACGCAACAATATCAACAACACAAATAATGACCGAATCTACGTGGAAATTCCAGCTGCGCGCGTTAAAACAAAACAAAAACGAATCCAGCGTGCAGCGAGCCACCCACCACCTTGCCGTAACACCGTCGACTCCTCTTGTTTGGAAATCAATTTTTTTTCTGTTGCACTTCTCACAAAGCCGGAATTAGAGGAGGGAGTGTGTGTGTGTGGTGGGGAGGCTGGAGGGGGGTTGGTAGTGGCGGTGGCGGCGCGTTTATCATTATAAAAATAACAGCTCCTTATTGTTCCTCTCACACTATTACGTAGCCCCACGGCGCTTTGTGGACTCAAAACGGATTTGGGGGAATGCAAAGTTGCGGAGTGAGCGCGCGCGCGCGCGCGCGTGAGCGGGCGGGCCGCGGAGAAAGAGGCGAGCCCCGTGGATGGTTCAGAAAGGGTCTCTCTCTCTCTCTCTTCTTTGCATCTGGAGAAGCGCAGATGAACCTTTGTTGAAAGCGGTTGCCCCCCTCGCTCACAAGGGCCTTGGCGGGAGAGAGGAGAGGGGGGGGCGGGCAGGAGAAAAGGGGGGGGGACTGGAGATGGGAGGTGGAGGGGCGACGGAGGAGCTGGGGAAACGGTAATTAACCAAAAAATGATTTGCTCTTTCCCACATAGATCAAAAATGGTGCGGCCGCCTTCTTAAAAGCTGGGGGGGGGGGGGGTCGGTGCGCCGAGCTGTCAGATGATTGTTTAGGCGAGTAGGAACCCCCCCGCCCCCACTCCTTATTCCCTCACTGCCCCTCCCCTCACCCTCTGACTCACCCCTCCCCCCGGCGACTCACCCCTCTATCCCCTCTTCTCTGTAACCCCGTCGACTGCCACCCACGCAAGATTGTCTCGAGACAAGCGCCCCTCTCCGTCTCTCCCGTGATCCACCAACCCCACGCGCATTTGTTTACACGCCGGACCACCAAGTGCTTCCGTAATACACGGATTGTGACACACACAAAGACCCCCCCCCCCCCCGTATAGTCTTAACAGACTGTTGGGGCAAGTGCTGTTAGCGAGCACCTATGAAGGCCGGCACGTCACATGGGGGGGTGGGTGGCCAGCACCACGCCCGACCGCCTTTGTCTCCCCAGTGGCGATATTTTGCCGCACCGCGCTAGGTACTAATTTGAGGCTGCGTCGATCTAGGGGAGGCCCAGAACCGGTTCAGATAATCATCACCGGTGTTGGCCGTGAGCGGGAATCAAACTCGGGTCGCCAGGTTCGTAGCGCAGCGCGCTAACCGCTACACCACCGCTCCCCACTCACAAACAGAAAGATCCCCCATATAGCCTTAACAGACTGTAGGGGCAAGTGCTGTTAGCGAGCACCTATGAAAAAAACCACAAAAATACAAAATCACACACACATGCACGCACGCGCGCAAAAACTCCTCCCCGCTCCCTATAACCTTAACCCAGTGTGTGCGTGTTGTGTGTTGAACTTCTTTCGCACCGTACGTAGCCAACGGCGCTCATCGGAGGAGGCGCTGTTAGCGAGCACCTATTGAGGTCGCCAAGGGGCACCACGGGGTCACAGATAGACACACACAGACAATGATCACAGATAGACACACACACAGACAATAATCACAGATAAACACACACACAGACAATAATCACAGATAGACACACACAGACAATAATCACAGATAGACACACACACAGACAATAATCACAGATAGACACACACACAGACACAATAATCACAGATAGACACACACACAGATAATAATCACAGATAGACACACACACAGACAATGATCACAGATAGACACACACAGACAATGATCACAGATAGACACACACAGACAATAATCACAGATAGACACACACACATACAATGATCACAGATAGACACACACAGACAATAATCACAGATAGACACACACACATACAATAATCACAGATAGACACACACACAGACAATGATCACAGATAGACACACACACAATGATCACAGATAGACACACACACAGACACAATAATCACAGATAGACACACACAGACAATGATCACAGATAGACACACACACAATGATCACAGATATACACACACAGACAATGATCACAGATAGACACACACAGACAATGATCACAGATAGACACACACAGACACAATAATCACAGATAGACACACACAGACAATGATCACAGATAGACACACACACAGACAATAATCACAGATAGACACACACACAGACAATAATCACAGATAGACACACACAGACAATAATCACAGATAGACACACACACAGACAATAATCACAGATAAACACACACACAGACAATAATCACAGATAGACACACACACAGACACAATAATCACAGATAGACACACACACAGACAATGATCACAGATAGACACACACAGACAATGATCACAGATAGATAGACACACACAGACACAATAATCACAGATAGACACACGCACAGACAATGATCACAGATAGAAACACACAGAGACAATAATCACAGATAGACACACACACAGACAATAATCACAGATAGACACACACACACAGACAATAATCACAGATAGACACACACAGACAATAATCACAGATAGACACACACACAGACAATAATCACAGATAGACACACACAGACACAATAATCACAGATAGACACACGCACAGACAATGATCACAGATAGAAACACACACAGACAATAATCACAGATAGACACACACACACAGACAATAATCACAGATAGACACACACACAGACAATAATCACAGATAGACACACACACAGACAATAATCACAGATAGACACACACACAGACAATGATCACAGATAGACACACACAGACACAATAATCACAGATAGACACACACAGACACAATAATCACAGATAGACACACACACAGACAATAATCACAGATAGAAACACACACAGACAATAATCACAGATAGACACACACAGACAATAATCACAGATAAACACACACACAGACAATAATCACAGATAGACACACACACAGACAATAATTACAGATAGACACACACACAGACAATAATCACAGATAGACACACACAGACAATAATCACAGATAGACACACACACACTCGCCCCCCCCCCCCCGTTCAGACTCCTGAATGACCCCCAAACGCCCACCTCCCCTCAAACCCAACCAGCCGATGGCCTCTCTCCTCTCTCCCCTCCTCCTCCCCCTCCCTCCCTACCCACACTTATATACTTTGTACGTCCACCCCCCGGCCCCATTCACGGCCCCTCTATTCTCATCAACAATGACACATCACTCAACATCGGCAGCTTTAATGGAGCTGTGCTTTCGCCCTTGTGCGATGCGGGGCCGCGCCGATGTCGCCGCACGGCCGTTCCCAGACCGTATAACAACAAGACGAGGGGTGACAGTCCTCATCCACCTCCTCCTCCTCCACCTCCTCCACCTCCTCCACCTCCTCCTCCTCTTCCACCTCCTCCTCATCCACCTCCTCCACCTCCTCCTCCTCCACCTCCTCCTCCACCTCCTCTTCCACCTCCTCCTCATCCACCTCCTCCTCCTCATCCACCTCCTCCACCTCCTACTCCTCCACCTCCTCCTCCACTTCCTCCTCCACCTCCTCCTCATCCACCTCCTCCTCCTCCACCTCCTCCTCCACCTCCTTCACCTCCTCCTCCACTTCCTCCTCCTTCTCCACCTCCACCTCCTCATCCACCTCCTCCACCTCCTCCTCCTCCACCTCCTCCTCCACATCCTCCTCCACCTCCACCTCCTCATCCACCTCCTCCTCATCTACCTCCTCCACCTCCTCCTCATCCACCTCCTCCTCATCCACCTCCTCCTCCACCTCCTCATCCACCTCCTCCTCATCCACCTCCACCTCCTCCTCCTCATCCACCTCCTCCTCCACCTCCTCCACCTCCACCTCCTCCTCCGACGCCGACGCCGCCAGGGCAATCATCGCGGCGACGAGGACCGACCCCTCTGCGCGCTCTCTTCCTTACTCACCCGAACTTTACAATGGAACTTTATGAGCAGCGAGGGGCTAGGGGGGTGCTAGACTGTAACAACAACTACAACAACAAAAACGCGAGGTTTTTTTTGCGCCCCCCCTGCCCCCTTGCCCCCCCTCGCCCCCCCGCCCCCCATTCTGTCTCGGGCACGAGACAGAATGGAAAACAAAAAACACCCCCGACAAAATCGAGCGCGCGATTTTGTCGAACGGCGTCTCGAGTGGCAAAGGTAGAACACGGGGGGGGGGGGGGGGGGGAGAAAAGCGTTAGAGGCGCACGCCCTGCAACTGCCTCGATCCACGCCCCTGCTGGCGGATAGGACGGGGGGAGGGGGGGGGCGCCTGTGCCTACAGCGAACTTCGAGAGGCTGATGTTGGTCCTCCTCTTTAGCGTTCGTCCTGCTGCTGCTGCTTGTTCCCCACGACTTCCGGTGGAGATCGCAGAGTGACGACTCCTGACGATTTCACATCCACGTGGTCGAGCCCAGATTAGCGCTGTCGGGAGCAGCGGAGTGGTGTCGCCTGCGGTGTCTCCTTCGCGTTCGTGGATTGGGCGTTGCGTCGTTATCCGTTTGTGCTGCCGTTTGTTGTATTTATTTTTCCACTTGTGCGTCAGCTATCATCCGCATCTGCTGCCATGGTTTGTGCAGTGGATGCGGTTGGTAGGGTGGACCGTGAGCTTCGTGGAAGATCAAACCCAGGGATCTTCTGCGTTGGGTCTTTCACAACGACGTGTTTGTTTGCGAATTATTGTTTTCACGTCGACAGCCACCTGTTTTGGTAGGAGGTTGGCGTACCCACGCTCTACCCCACCGCCACCACCACGTGGCCCGCCGATCGGCTATGGCTTGTGCCACATTAAACTGCCACGCCGCCAAACACAGTACTGTGGTCGAGTCAGTGTGAGATGTTCGCTGGACCAGTCCGCAACGCTGTTCAGTGCGGAACGATGTTCAGTGCGGAACGATGTTCAGTGTGGAACGATGTTCAGTGTGGAACGATCTTCAGTGTGGAACGATGTTCAGTGCAGAACGCTGTTCAGTGTGAAACGATGTTCAGTGTGGAACGATCTTCAGTGTGGAACGATGTTCAGTGCAGAACGCTGTTCAGTGTGAAACTATCTTCAGTGTGGAACGATGTTCAGTGCGGAACGATGTTCAGTGTGGAACGATCTTCAGTGTGGAACGATGTTCAGTGCAGAACGATGTTCAGTGCGCAACGATTTTCAGTGCGCAACGATTTTCAGTGCAGAACGATGTTCAGTGTGGAACGATCTTCAGTGTGGAACGATGTTCAGTGCAGAACGATGTTCAGTGCGCAACGATTTTCAGTGCGGAACGATCTTCAGTGCGGAACGATGTTCAATGCGCAACGATTTTCAGTGCAGAACGATCTTCAGTGCAGAACGATTTTCAGTGCGGAACGGTGTTCAGTGCGGAACGATCTTCAGTGCGGAACGATGGTCAGTGCGCACGGCTGTTTTGTCCTCATAAATGCCGTGCTGGCCGTGAAATGAAACTCTTTTTGGATCGGCGTACTTTGTGCCCGAGTGGTAGTGCCTTACGTCGATAATCCCCCTCCTTCCAATGCCCAGCCTCTCGCAGCGGTCCGGAACATATCGAGTGAGAGACATGATTAGCCCTGAAATTATCGGCGAACGTTTGTGACTCACGAACGCACACAAGCCCCACGTGCACGCAAGCCCCACGTGCACGCAACTCAACTAGCCGTCGTAATCACGATGCTGAAGAAGATGATGATGATCGTCATTATCACGAGCCATGGTTTATCCACTGCTGAATGAAGGCCTCCCCCACGCCGTCGCCGCGTTAACCGAACCGCATTGCTTCATCTACGCCGAAGCCGTGATTCAGATTGTTTTTCTTTAAAGAAAATGTTTTTTTACGAGACTTGCTCCCAGACCCGATGTGGCTCGTGCGGAGAATGAGGGGTTTCGTCAACCCGTCTGTGCGTAGCTTTGTAAATGTTGTGACCAACGGTGGTGAAGTATGGACAAAGAACGCCGCCACGACCAGCAGTGGATTGACCCCCCCCCCAAAAAAAAAATGGGGGGGGGGGGAGGGCACGTTACACGTGGTGCGTGTTCCCCACTTGGTATTGTGTGTAGGGTGGATTCTTTCTCTCTCTCTCTCTCTGCGTGCTCCGGTCCCACACGCACATCCGTAAATCAGCGACGAGCAATTGGACAGACGTTGCGATGTCGGGACCCCTTGATGAAGAGGCCTGAGAACACTGCAAGGGCTTTCCTGGATAAATCATTACCACTCCTTCGTGTCGCGATAATTTTACGAAAAACAGGAATAGCTGACACGCATTCGTCAGTCCACTAAAGCGAGGAAGGCGCCCCCCCCTCCCCACGTCGTGTCGGTCATGGGGGTTATTTGACCATACTTCACCACGCTGGTGAGTGTGGTCGTGGTGTGAAGGGAAGCGCGCTGTGCTACGAACCTTTGCGACTTGGGTTCAATTCCCGCTCACGGCCAACACCGGTGACGATTATCTGAACCGGTCGTGGGCCTCTCCTGGGTCGACTCAGCCTCAAATGAGTACCTAGTGCGGTGCGTAAACATCGCCACGAGGGAGACAAAGGCGGCCGGGCGTGGTGCTGGCCACCCACCCCCTCGTGTGCCGTACCGGCAGCACTTGCCCCAACAGTCTGTTACAAGCTTTACGGGAGATCTTCGTATTCTGCGCGCCGCGAGCGATGTCGCAGTGGTTGGCGCACTGTGCTGCGAGCCTGCCAACCCTAGTTCGACTCCCAGTCATGGGTTGACGTCAGTGGTGAGTGATATCTCTCACCGTTCCTCTATGGGTTCTCTACTTCACTTCACAAAGATAAAGATGTCTCTCTCTCTCTCTCGTGGCGATGTTTACACATCGCACCAGGTACTCATTTGTGGCTGAGTCGACCCAGGGGAGGGCCCCAGGATTAGGTTAATGCAATCGTCATTGGTGTCGGCCGTGTTCATCGTGGCTCAGCGCTGCGCGACACGCATGTGTGTACACACGTGTGTGTACACGAGTACACACACGTGTGTACACCCGCTGTTACTGACACATGCGTGTGTCCAAGCTCTCGATAATATGACCACGTGTTCATGGTGTGCAGGGGCGTGTAAAGCGGCGTTGCACGACTTAACTTCGATATCAGATTACATTGAGAGGCCGACATTTCTCCATCAACGTCACCATCAAGGCGGCCTTTTAAACTCTGTGCAAACATCTCCGTTGGGCCTCCGTGGGACAGAGGTTTGCGCGGTGCCCTATGAACCAGGTCACCCCAACCTCCCCCCCCCCCCCCACCACCGACCGGCCCGAGTTCGATTCCCGGCCGTGATTAAGACCAGTGGCTCGTCTTGACCAGCGTGGTGAAGTATGGTCAAACAACCCCCATTCCCCTCCACGTATGACCGACAAGGTGGGGGGGGGGGGGGAAGCCTTCATCCAGCAGTCGATCACTACAGGGATATAACGCATTGTATCCGTAGCATTACACTGCAGTGCACTGCTGCAGTGATATCGTTTAGCTAAGCGAAATACCGTAACCACAGACGTGGCTTGGTCATTGACGGTAAATATCAATTCATTAAAAAACCCGTGGTAAGTTTACGTCGGTGAGGACCAACCATAAGCACCACCGTACACACGCCCTATAACCACCTGTGCCTGTGCGCTCATGGTTGGTCGCCCATCCAAGCGATGTCCAGGCTAACCCTTGCTTAGCCTTTCGAGCATTCCGGGTGACTTGGCGATTCGGTCACAGAGACAGCGCGTGCGCGTGTATACATCCATCCATTCCTTCGTCGCATCTCCTTCATCCATTCATTCATTCATGCGGTCTGGTCTCTCTCTCTCTCCCTCTCTCTCCTGCGATCTTGTGAATGGCGACGTTTGCACCTCGCGGTGAACCCGTCTCCACGTCGGGCCCCCTCTGCTTTTAGAGTCTTTAACGTGAGCATTGTTCTTTTGTGTGAATGGACGCAGATAATGTCACGTGTCTTTTACCCTTCTTGAGCGCAACCCACCCGAGCGGGGTCCCCCGTGCGGCCCGAGCGGGGGGGGGGGGGGGGGGTGTGGGAGGAGCAGTGGGGGGGATGGTGGAGGGGGTGATGGAGGGTGGGGGTCGCGCATAAAAACCAGGAAGGGTCACAACGACGACGACGCCAGCGAGGGGAGCAGCAACTCAAATTTACGCGCGTCTTTAATTCCGACTGGCTGATACCTCTTGCGTTTGTTCCCATTTTGCTGGAATCTTCCTTTGTGTGTTTAGGGGGGCCCGAGTCGGGGGTGGGGGGGAGAGAAAGGGGTTGGGACGGTGTGGGGGGAGTTGGGGGGGGGGTCTCACCCCTCCACATCCCCCACCACCACCACGACCACCCCGTTCCCCACCAATATAGAATCTTTACTGGGAAGAAGGAGCGTGAGAGAGGAATATTTCGGAGTCGCTTTGTAAAGGTTAGTCGGGGTTTGTTTTGTTTTCTATTTTGTTGTTGTAAAGCGAGGCAGTGTCAGGGTTTAGCGCGATTAAAACGCGTCTCAGCGGGGGGGGGGGGGGGGGGGGGGGGAGTTCCCCCGCTCATACGAACGTGCGGGGGGTTCTCATTTGCCGTAACATTTGCGGTGACGAAGTCCCATCTATAGGACAGACAAACGTTGACAGTGGTAGGCCACTCGTTTTATCGATTTTTTTCATTGTAGGGTGGGGTGGTCAGTAAAATATGTACCAATGTTTGAGCAAGTGGCACTACTATACAGTACAGTAGTTGTACCGTAAAGCTGAGTGATCCCAGCCAGCCCACCCACACCCAACACGTCCCCAGCCCCCATCCTTCGTGAGGGATATGAAACGAAACGTTTAAAAAAATGTTTTTACCAGGTGAGGCGTCATATGTTAATGACGGGTTAGGCGGCGGTTTTGATGACGACGATGACAATGACGACGAAAACTACGATCATTATTACGGCGATGCTGACGACTATGACGACGATCATTATTACTACGATGATGACGACGAAAGCTACGATCATTATCACGACGATGATGACGATTATGACGACGATCATTATTACGACGATGATGACGACGAAAACTACGATCATTATTACGACGACGATGACGACAAAAGCTACGATCATTATTACGACGATAATGACGACTATGACGACGATCATTATTACTACAATGATGACGACGAAAGCTACGATCATTATTACTACGATGATGACGACGAAAACTTCGATCATTATTACGACGATGATGACGACTATGACGACGATCATTATTACGACGACGATGACGACGAAAACTACGATCATTATCACGACGATGATGACGACTATGACGACGATCATTATTACGACGATGATGACGACGAAAACTACGATCATTATTACGACGATGATGACGACTATGACGACGATCATTATTACGACGACAATGACGACGAAAACTATGATCATTATCACGACGATGATGACGACTATGACGACGATCATTATTACGACGATGATGACGACGAAAACTACTCATTATTACGACGACGATGACGACGAAAACTACGATCATTATTACGACAATGATGACGAAAACTACGATCATTATTACGACGACGATGGACGACGAAAACTACGATCATTATTACGACGACGATGACGACGAAAACTACGATCAATATTACGACGATGATGACGACGAAAACTACGATCATTATTACGACGATGATGACGACGAAAACTACGATCATTATTACGACGATGATGACGACGAAAACTACGATCATTATTACGACGATGATGACGACGAAAACTACGATCATTATTACGACGATGATGACGACGAAAACTACGATCATTATTACGACGACGATGACGACGAAAACTACGATCATTATTACGACGATGATGACGACGAAAACTACGATCATTATTACGACGACGATGACGACGAAAGCTACGATCATTATTACGACGATGATGACGAAAAACTACGATCATTATTAAGACGACGATGACGACGAAAACTACGATCATTATTACGACGACAATGACGACGAAAACTACGATCATTATTACGACGACGATGACGACGAAAGCTACGATCATTATTACGACGATGATGACGAAAACTACGATCATTATTACGACGACGATGACGACGAAAACTACGATCATTATTACGACGACGATGACGACGAAAGCTACGATCATTATTACGACGATGATGACGAAAACTACGATCATTATTACGACGACGATGATGACGAAAACTACGATCATTATTACGACGATGATGACGACGAAAACTACGATCATTATTACGACGACGATGACGACGAAAACTACGATCATTATTACGACGACGATGACGACGAAAACTACGATCATTATTACGACGACGATGACGACGAAAACTACGATCAATATTGCGACGATGATGACGACGAAAACTACGATCATTATTACGACGATGATGACGACGAAAACTACGATGAATATTACGACAATGATGACGACGAAAACTACGATCATTATTACGACGATGATGACGATGAAAACTACGATAATTATTACGACGACGATGACGACTATGACGACGATCATTATTACGACGATGATGACGACGAAAACTACGATCATTATTACGACGGTGATGACGACGAAGACTACGATCATTATTACGACGATGATGACGACGAAAACTACGATCATCATTACGACGACGATGACGACGAAAGCTACGATCATTATTACGACGATGATGACGAAAACTACGATCATTATTACGACGACGATGACGACGAAAACTACGATCATTATTACGACAACGATGACGACGAAAACTACGATCAATATTACGACGATGATGACGACGAAAACTACAATCATTATTACGACGATGATGACGACGAAAACTACGATCATTATTACGACGATGATGACGACGAAAACTACGATCATTATTACGACGATGATGACGACGAAAACTACGATCATTATTACGATGACGACTAAGACGACGATCAATATTACGACGATGATGACGACGAAAACTACGATCATTATCACGACGACGATGACTAAGACGACGATCATTATTACGATGATGACGATGAAAACTACGATCATTATTACGACGACGATGACGACGAAAACTACGATCATTATTACGACGATGATGACGACGAAAACTACGATCATTATTAGGACGATGATGACGACGAAACTACGATCATTATTACGACGATGATGACGACGAAAACTACGATCATTATTACGACGACGATGACGACTATGACGACGATCATTATTACGACGATGATGACGACGAAAACTACGATCATTATTACGACGATGATGACGACTATGACGACGATCATTATTACGACGATGATGACGACTATAACGACGACCATTATAACGACAACTGCGATGGTTGAGAATGACTCATGGCGAGGATGATTTGATGACGGGAGGATGAAATCAATGACGGCGGTGGCGATCGACGGCGTGGCGATGCGAGACTGGATTAAACGACGGGCAACGTCTAAAACGGCCTGCAATGCGCATACAAACAAACGTACATCACACGTACAAAAAAAGCTGAGCTTAAGGACGAGGCCGATCGCACCGAACCGTCGAGAGCAATGTATGCCCTTCGTGACAGCTGAAGAACACCCCTCCCCCCCGGTAATTGTTGTAATTAACCTGCTATTGTTGTGCGTGACAGTTCACTGGAGCAGCAACTTGATGACTTGGAACATCACTCAAGCCTCACATACAATACAAAGTCTACATTGCATGATCGCAGGCCGTGCCGAGCAATTGCAGCCTGATGCAGCGATGGTTCGATAAGAAGCACCTGCCCACCCAGCCCCAATGCCAAACTCCACGACCACCTCCACCATCCTTTAATTCATCAGCCGCGCCACAATCACCACCGTAACCACCAGGAGCCCACCCCCAACCAACACCATCACCACTTCATTAACCGCTCCACCACCATTACAACCACCAAACACCAACCCCCCATACTTTACCAGACGAGTGACTACCTCTAAAACTACCGCCTCCACCAACCATCCCTCATACTTCCTCAGACGAGTCACTACCTCCAACAACAACCGCCATTCGCCACTAAGTAGCGTTGACGTCACCACGACACTTGTGCCAGGCTATGTGCACGTTGAGGCCACATGAAGTGTCGAACGCCCGCTGGCAGGAGGTCACGTGGCAGACCCAGGTGGCTGATGCACCACCGGTGGGAGCCCAAAGTAGTCTGAGGCTTACAGCTTCCCACACCTCACTGCCACGCTCACACGCCCCCTTCATTCTTTTGTTCAGAAGAAGAGCCTCTCGCTGTTGTTTGGCAGTCTCCTGCTCCGAGTAGAGGACTGTCCACCCCTCATGGTGGCAGGAGCCAGAGCCGGTCCACCGGACCTCCTGAATACCACAGAGGCGTACCGGTCCAGCTCCCGACAGAGGAGTGGCAGCCTCTCCGCCGCAGTGAGCGTTCGAACATTCCCACGTGGCCATCCGAGGGTAATGAATCAGTCTCCTGGCTCCGCCAAATGGGGTTTGGCCAGGAGACGTCATAGACTCCTGTCCCCCCGGGGCCTCCGGCACAAACTCTACTACCTCCACAACCACCAACACCAACCCCCCCCCCCATACGTCACCAGACGAGTCACTACCCCCACAGCCACCACCACCACCACCACCCCCATACGTCCCCAGCTGAATCACTACCACCACCACCAACCCCCATACGTCACCAGACGAGTCACTACCTCCACAACCACCACCACCAACCCCCATACGTCACAAGACGAGTCACTACCTCCACAACCACCACCACCACCAACCCCCATACGTCACCAGACAAGTCACTACCTCCACAACCACCACCACCACCAACCCCCATACGTCACCAGACGAGTCACTACCTCCACAACCACCACCACCACCAACCCCCACTCTTCACCAGACGAGTCACTACCTCCACAACCACAACCACCACCACCAACCCCCATACGTCACCAGACGAGTCACTACCTCCACAACCACCACCACCACCAACCCCCATACGTCACCAGACGAGTCACTACCTCCACAACCACCACCACCACCAACCTCCACTCTTCACCAGACGAGTCACTACCTCCACAACCACAACCACCACCACCAACCCCCATACGTCACCAGACGAGTCACTACCTCCACAACCACCACCACCAACCCCCATACGTCACAAGACGAGTGACTACCTCCACAACCACCACCACCAACCCCCATACGTCACCAGACGAGTCACTACCTCCACAACCACCACCACCAACCCCCATACGTCACAAGACGAGTCACTACCTCCACAACCACCACCACCACCAACCCCCATACGTCACCAGACGAGTCACTACCTCCACAACCACCACCACCACCAACCCCCATACGTCACCAGACGAGTCACTACCTCCACAACCACCACCACCACCAACCCCCACTCTTCACCAGACGAGTCACTACCTCCACAACCACAACCACCACCACCAACCCCCATACGTCACCAGACGAGTCACTACCTCCACAACCACCACCACCACCAACCCCCATACGTCACCAGACGAGTCACTACCTCCACAACCACCACCACCACCAACCTCCACTCTTCACCAGACGAGTCACTACCTCCACAACCACAACCACCACCACCAACCCCCATACGTCACCAGACGAGTCACTACCTCCACAACCACCACCACCAACCCCCATACGTCACAAGACGAGTGACTACCTCCACAACCACCACCACCAACCCCCATACGTCACCAGACGAGTCACTACCTCCACAACCACCACCACCACCAACCCCCATACGTCACCAGACGAGTCACTACCTCCACAACCACCACCACCACCAACCCCCATACGTCACCAGACGAGTCACTACCTCCACAACCACCACCACCAACCCCCACTCTTCACCAGACGAGTCACTACCTCCACAACCACCACCACCAACCCCCATACGTCACCAGACGAGTCACTACCTCCACAACCACCACCAACCCCCATACGTCACAAGACGAGTGACTACCTCCACAACCACCACCACCAACCGCCATACGTCACAAGACGAGTGACTACCTCCACAACCACCACCACCAACCGCCATACGTCACAAGACGAGTGACTACCTCCACAACCACCACCACCAACCCCCATACGTCACCAGACGAGTCACTACCTCCACAACCACCACCACCACCAACCCCCATACGTCACCAGACGAGTCACTACCTCCACAACCACCACCACCACCAACCCCCCCCCCCATACTTCACCAGTCACGCCGCCGCCTCCACGTGTTCCCGCCCCCCCTCTCTTTCCCACTGCGCCGCCTCTTTGTAGCGCCCAGTGGCTATTCCATTTCACACATTATTCCACATTCCGTTCGCGTTACGGCGCTTTCTGACGTAATGTGCACTGGCACTGTTATTAAAGCGCATGTAAATTCGCTTTGCCGACAGCTGGATTCAGTGTGCGGTAGAGCGGGCGATAATGTCTCTCTCTGTGTGTGTGTGTAACGGCGTGTCTGTGTGTGTGTAACGGCGTGTCTGTGTGTAACGGTGTGTGTGTAACGGCGTGTCTGTGTGTGTGTGTAACGGCGTGTCTGTGTGTAACGGTGTGTGTGTAACGGCGTGTCTGTGTGTGTGTATGTAACAGCGTGTGTGTGTGTGTGTGTAACGGCGTGTCTGTGTGTGTAACGGCGTGTGTGTGTGTAACGGCCTATCTGTGTGTGTGTGTGTAACGGCGTGTCTGTGTGTGTCTGTGTGTGTGTGTAACGGCGTGTCTGTGTGTGTGTAACGGCGTGTGTCTGTGTGTGTGTGTGTCTGTGTGTGTGTGTGTAACGGTGTCTGTGTGTGTGTGTAACGGCGTGGCTGTGTGTGTGTGTGTAACGGCGTGGCTGTGTGTGTGTGTAACGGCCTATCTGTTTGTGTGTGTAACGGCGTGGCTGTGTGTGTGTAACGGCGTGTCTGTGTGTGTCTGTGTGTGTGTAACGGCGTGTCTGTGTGTGTGTGTGTAACGGCGTGTGTCTGTGTGTGTCTGTGTGTGTGTGTAACGGCGTGTGTGTAACGGCCTGTTTGTGTGTGTGTGTAACGGCCTCTGTGTGTGTGTAACGGCGTGTCTGTGTGTGTGTGTAACGGCCTGTCTGTGTGTGTAGCGGTAGTGTAGTAGTCAGCGCGCTGCGCCACAGAATCACAATCCTAGTCGCGATTCCCGCTCACGACCAACATCAGTAACGATTAATTGAACCAGTCCTCGGCCTCCCCTGGGTCGACTCGGCCTCAAATGAGTAGCTGGTGAGGTCCGTGAACATCGCCACTGGGGGAGACAAAGGCGGTCGAGCGTGGTGCTGGCCACCCACACCCCTCGTGTGCCGTGCCGGCCTTCATAGGTGCTACTCGCTAACAGCACTTGGCCCAAGAGTCTCTGTAGGTTGCACGGGACACCGGTGTCTGGATAGACCCAGGGTGAATCGTGGGCATGCCCACCTGAATGTTTCAAACGGGCGCAGATGTCCCTTCAGAGGGGTTCAGGTTCCGCAGAGCATAGCAGAAGGGAAAGGCATATAAAGGTGACGTCGAAGGCTTGGAACGACAGGTCAGGCAGCTTCCACACAGCATTACGGAGTGAGACCCTCTGCTGCCAAACCGAATCTCGTCATAAGCACACTGCCCAGGTGTGGGAACTCCTCCGCTCTCTCCACAACGGCGCTCTCGCTGATGGGGGAGTTGAGGGGGTGTAGTTTGATGACACGGAACACCCAGGCAGGTGCTTTGTTTTGTGCGGCTGATGGTAAGCCCCCCCCTACCCTCCTCGCAGCACGTTCCAGGTTCAGCAGCAGAGTCTCCGACTCATCGGGGTGAGCGACAATGAGCAGGTCGGCGTACGTGACAAGGTACACACAAACACGCATTCACACGTGCATTTACGCACCCTCAACCTACCACGTGCACAAAGGCAGATACAGAGACACAGATCCTTAACAGACTGTTGGGGCCAGTGCTGTTAGCGAGCACCTTATGAAGGGCGGCATGGCACGCGAGAGTGGCCAGCACCACGGCCGGCCGCCTTTGTCTCCCCAGTGGCGATGTTTACACAGCGCACCGGGTCCTCGTTTGAGGCTGAGTCGACCTAGGGGAGGCCCAGGACCGCTTCATATAATCGTCACCGGTACTGGTGGCCGTGAAGGGGAAATCGAACTCGGGTCGCCGAGTTCGTAGCGTAACGCACAAACCGCTGCACCACCGCTCCCTCCCCCCACAAAGACAGACGCACTCACGCACACAGACTCTTTCAGTTGTGCGTGGAAGGCTCTCGACGTGCGTGGGCACTTTGAGAGGCAATGTTCAGGTTAGAGTGCGAAGAGAGAGAGAGAGAGGGGAAGAGAGAGAGAGACGCACACTCTCCACGCTCGCCCAGACTCCCCGCCATCCTCATGCTCCGACTGCACGCAGGCACGGGGCTCTGTCCTTCAAGTGAACGCGCCAACATTTTCCATGTCACGTCAGGTCGCGCGTGCTCACCCTAACGTTTTCCCAAGTAATTAAACGATAATTAAATGTGTGCGTGCATGCGTGTGTGTGTGTGAGAGAGGAGAGAGAGCGGGTGTGTGTGTGAGAGAGAGGGCGTGCGTGCGAGTGGGCGGGTGTGCGTGAGAACGGGTGTGTGTGAGAGAGAGTGTAGGTTCGTGTGTGTGTGTGTGAGACAGTGTGGGTTCGTGTGTGTGTGTGTGAGAGAGAGTGTGGGTTCGTGTGTGTGTGTGTGAGAGAGTGTGGGTTCGTGTGTGTGTGTGAGAGAGTGTGGGTTCGTGTGTGTGTGTGAGAGAGAGAGTGTGGGTTCGTGTGTGTGTGTGTGAGAGAGGGTGTGGGTTCGTGTGTGTGTGTGAGAGAGAGTGTGGGTTCGTGTGTGTGTGTGAGAGAGGGTGTGGGTTCGTGTGTGTGTGTGAGAGAGAGTGTGGGTTCGTGTGTGTGTGTGTGTGAGAGAGGGTGTGGGTTCGTGTGTGTGTGTGTGAGAGAGAGTGTGGGTTCGTGTGTGTGTGTGAGAGAGAGTGTGGGTTCGTGTGTGTATGTGAGAGAGTGTGGGTTCGTGTGTGTGTGTGTGAGAGAGGGTGTGGGTTCGTGTGTGTGTGTGAGAGAGAGTGTGGGTTCGTGTGTGTGTGTGTGTGAGAGAGGGTGTGGGTTCGTGTGTGTGTGTGAGAGAGAGTGTGGGTTCGTGTGTGTGTGTGAGAGAAAGCGTGTGTGTATGAGAGAGCGTGTATGTGTGTGAGAGAGTGTGAGTTCGTGTGTGTGTGTGTGTGAGAGAGAGTGTGGGTTCGTGTGTGTGTGTGTGTGAGAGAGAGTGTGGGTTCGTGTGTGTGAGAGAGAGTGTGGGTTCGTGTGTGTATGTGAGAGAGAGTGTGGGTTCGTGTGTGTGTGAGAGAAAGCGTGTGTGTATGAGAGAGCGTGTATGTGTGTGAGAGAGCGTGGGTTCGTGTGTGTGTGTGAGGACATGTGTGTATGAGAGATAGGCGCTACTTGCTAACAGCACTTACCCCAACAGTGTACAGGCTATACGGTTGGATCTTTGTCTTGTGTATGAGAGAGCGTGGGTTTCGTGTGCGTGTGACAGAGAGCGCGCGCGCGTGTGTGTCTGTGTGTTCGAGCGCGTGTGTGTGGATGTGTGTGTGTGAATGTGTGTGTGTCTGTGTGTGTCAAACAGCTTTTGTTCGGCCGGATCGAGGGGGCTAAACGGGCGCGGCACGGGCTAGAGAAGAGATGGAGTGATGTGGTACAGGAGGACGTGGAGCTGAGTGGACTTGCCGATGACTGGTACCAGCGGTGTCAAGATCGGCCTCTGTGGAGGAGGTTCGTGAAGGACGCTGCTACTGGGCAGTTGGAGGCAGTCGCCCTCCAACAACAACGGAGGGCGGAAGAGCGACGCTCACAACAACGAGCGGAGCGCCGGGTGGCTAAACCACAGCAGGGTGGCACAGTAGGGGGCACAGGTGGTGCATCAGCCAGCCATCTCAGTCATCTTAGTCAGTCGACCCGTGCCACCTGGGTCTGCCCCGTGACCTCCTGCCAGCGGGCGTTCGACACTTCACGTGGCCTCAAGGTGCACATGGCCTGGCACAAAGCGTCGTGGTGACGTCACCGCCACTTAGTGGCGAATGGCGGTTGTTGTTGTTATTGTGTGTGTGTGTCTGAGGGTGATGGGTGCCACGTGGGGAACGGCGGCGCCGTTTGTAGCGCGCACCGCTACATCAGCGGTTCTTCACCTTCACATCAGTGGTTCTTCACCTTTACTCGCAGCCTTGAACCCCTTTGGTTCTCAACCGCAACACGTTATCTAATGTTAGTCAACACGTGCATGGGGGGGGGGTGATGACACGAAGCACGTGCCCGTGCTCAATTTGTGTTTCGATGATTTACCTTCCAGAAAGAATCTGGCCACGTCTCACCACCACCCACAAAGGGCGCCTCGCACCCCCAGTCGGTGCGAGGTGCACCCCAGGTTCAGGAGCACCACCGCTCTACAGGAACCGGTCCCGGCCGAGTCCGAGGTGGATTCAGCCTTTAAGTGAGTAGCTGGCGCTGTGTCTACGCATCAGCACTGGGGAACCGAAGGTGGCCCTGGTGAGGTGCTGGCGAAGTGCTGCCCCCCCCCCGCCCCCAGGTGCTCGCTAACAGCACTTGCCTCCAAAGTGTGTTAAGGAACAACATTTTGGACGATTTTTGACCCCCCCCCCTCGTCACACGGCGTCACAAAGTCAGACCCCCCTCAAATATGACGTCACAAAGCTCTGCCCCCCCCCGCCCAAACCATATTTCCATTTTGAAAATAAAACATGCTTCAAATCGCTTTAAACTATTGTCATTGTAGTGCGTATTTAATGTGGCGCTGCACTCTGATGTTGGAGAAAACTTTTATTAAATAGTCTATTTTATTCAGTAGAACGTGTTATCTATATTTATTTAAAGTTGCGCATTTTGATGTGACGTCACATTTCTCAAACGCCACCCCCCCCCCCTCGTCACACATCGTCACAAATGTCTGACCCCCCCCCCCCCCCAAGGTGCGTCACGTCATTTATGTCTACGTGATGATAAGCCACTTCGTCGGGTATCATTTGTGGCAAGGTCGCTTCTGAAAAATAACTATATAGCTCAGTGGGCCTTACCTGGTTAAATAAAAATAGTTTAGTGAAGCATTCCCTGTATTCTCCCTCCGCTCACACGTGCGCCTTTACTTGTCACGAAGCAATTCACAAGCCTCATTGTTACCCTCATCGTCATCATCAAAATCGGCTACGATCAACTCGCAGCTCGATTAATCAGTCGCCGTCTCTCGCGATGCCGGGCCACGGAATCCACGCGAGAGTTGATTTAAGTTATTATCGCTCCAATTCCTCGCCGGACGTTCTCTTGACCTGCCGCTCGATCGTTGTTATCCTCGCAGCAGCGGCGGCTTTTGGTTTGGCCATCGAACAAAGGGCGGTCACTGCATCGCGTGGCGCTTTCAGATGCGCTTCTGCGGACGTCTGAACAGCTTCTACCTTCCGACGTTAGGTCACCGGAGCTATGGCACTCTTCAATCTAGATTGAAAAACTAATTTCTTTAGAACGGCTTTGTTGTGTTTAGTCTGTTGTCCCCCCCTCGCCGCCCGCCCGCACCTCCGATAGGCGCGTTTGGCCACGTATGGTGCGAAAGAAGTTCAACATACGTACGTAACCTCGTCCGCCGACCCTCGTCGTCTTCCTGTGCCCGAGGTGTCCCTAAATTCAATTTAGTTTTTTAGTTTTCTACTTCTTCTTCCACTTCTTCTTCTTTTTCTTCTTCGTCTTCTTCTTCGTCTTCTTCCTCTTCTTCTTCTTCCTCTTCTTCTTCGTCTTCTTCTTCTTCCTCTTCTGCTTCCTCTTCTTCTTCCTCTTCCTCTTCTTCTTCCTCTTCTTCTTCCTCTTCTTCTTCCTCTTCTTTTTCTTCCTCTTCTTCTTCCTCTTCTTCTTCCTCTTCCTCTTCTTCTTCATCTTCTTCTTCGTCTTCTTCTTCTTCCTCTTCTTCTTCCTCTTCTTCTTCCTCTTCTTCTTCTTCCTCTTCCTCTTCTTCTTCTTCCTCTTCTTCTTCGTCTTCTTCCTCTTCTTCTTCCTCTTCTTCTTCCTCTTCTTCTTCTTCTTCTTCTTCTTCTCTGTCTTCTTCTTCTTCTCTGTCTTCCTATTCCTCTTGTTTTTCTTCTTCTTTATCTTCTTCCTTTTCTTCTTCTTCGTCTTCTTCTTCTTCTTTTTCTTCTTCTTCGTCTTCTTCGTCTTCTTCTTCTTCAAATTGTCGCAATAACGTAGAGCCCTCTGTAAATCCACGCTGCTGCATTGACACAGGCGGGCAGACATCGCTCGCCACGTGATGCCAATATAGAACGTGGCCCCGGAATCGAACAGAGGTCGGCGGATTCGTTAACCCGCCGGCTCCCTTCGTTACTTTCTTTTTATTTACTTTTGTTAACTTACCATCCGATAAGAAACGAAGATCAATACGAGGGTTTTTTTTTGTGGCAGAATTACCTTCCCACCAAAGCCCCCCCCCCTCACCACATCTTTCTTTCAGGAAATATTGAATTTTACAGAGGAAGAATGTCAATAGCGGCCCCGGCTAAAGAGGCGCGCATGTTGTCCGGGCAGAGTTTCCATTGGAAAGTTGCGGCTCGCCTCGCCGTGCTCTCCGAGAGCGCCCAAGTGATTTATCGAGACGCGGAGTTTATAAATAATAACGAGCTTGGGCACAAGAGTAGCGCGCAAGCGTTGCGTTTGCGTCCCAATTCGACTGTTTACCTCCGTGCGTCTGCGCGTGGTGTATTTGTGGATGTGTGTGCGTGGCCATGGGTGTTCGCGCGCGTCTGCGCCTCAGTGTGTGCTGCGACTTCGTGTGCGTGTGGTGTAACCGCGCGCGCGTGTGTGTGTGTGTCACGGTACGTCCATCTCTGTCACGGTGTGTATGTTTCACTGTGTGCGTGTGTGTGTTTGGGGAGCGGTGGTGTAGTGGTTAGCGCGCTGCACTACGAACCTGGCCACCCGGGTTCGATTCCTGCTCACGGCCAACACCGGTGACGATTATCTGAACCGGTCCTGGGCCTCCCCTAGGTCGACTCAGCCTCAAATGAGTACCTGGTGCGATGTGTAAACATCGTCACTAGGGAGGCAAAGGCGGCCGGGCGTCGTGTTGGCCACCCACCCCCTCGTGTGCCGTGCCGGCCTTTATAGGTGCTCGCTAACAGCACTTGCCCCTACAGTCTGTTACAGGCTACACGGGGGATCTTTGTCTTTGTTTGTGTGTGTATGGCCTTCCCTAGGTCGACTTACTCTTAAACAAGTATCTGGTGCGGTGTGTAAACATCAGGGGCTAGAAAGACAAAGTCGACCGGACGTGGTGTCGACTACCCCATCTTGCTCCTTGTGCCGTGCAGGCCTTCAGAAGTGCTCGTGAGCAGCACTTGTTAAGGCCATACGGGAGGAGGAACTTTTGTCTTTGTGTGCGTATATATCTGCTGTCTCTGTGCGACTATCCGTGTGTGTTCCACTTTAACCGGTAGTGCAGCGGTAGTACAGTTGTGAGGGGTAGTGCAGTGGTGAGCGGTAGTGCAGCGATCAGCGCGCTGCGCTACGAACCCGGCGACCCAGGCGGCCGGGCGTGGTGCTGTCCACCCATCCCCTCGTGTGCCGTTCCGGCCTTTCATCGGTGCTCGCTCACAGCGCTTGCACCCCAACAGTCTGTTCGAGGCTATAGCGGGAGATTTTGTCTTTTTCCACTGTGACCACTTTTTGTGTACGTGCGTATCCGTGTCTATCACCGTGTGTCGCCGTCTCCCGTGTGTGTGCGCGCATGTCTGCGTGTGCGTCGTGTTACATGCTACGCTGCGTGTACGTGCGGCGCAGTGTGCTCGTGGATGTCCGCCTCCCTCTCTGGACACACCACGACCCTTTAGCGTCCGGTTCAATCCCCGGTCACGAACCTGGCCTTGACTTTACCGAGGTCAACTCCGCCGAAAAATACAAGTTGTCTACATCACCGCTGCGAATTTACAAAGGTGGGGAATTTATAGAAACGCCACCATCTCCACCACCCCACCTCTCTCTCTCTCTCGTCTGCCTCCCTCGCACATTGATAGGCGCTCACGCACAATACTTTTTTGAGCAAGCAACGCTCTATAGCCAGGCTACGCGTGTGCGTGGTCTGCCAAGGTTTAATAGAAAAGCTATACGTGACCTCGGCTGTACGTACGTGTACACATTCCGTGACACTCTGACCCGTCTGATAATGCAGTCCTTTATGAAGGTCACGCGTATGACCCCACGGTATGCGGCAATTTTCACATTGTATAGGGCCCAATTGTTCACGTGAAGAGGCCATTGAGACCCCTCGTGCGCGCGCACACACACACACACATATATATACAGAGGGAGAGAGAAAGTAGGGGCGTTTGTGCAAGCCAGACAGGACTGAGGCGCAAGTGCTGTTAGCGAGCACCTATTAAGGCCAGCACTGCGCACGAATGAGTAAATATATGCCCCTTTGTGCGCAGTGTCGGCCTTAATAGGTGCCCGCAAACGGCACTTGCGCCTCCAGTATTCTTCTTTTGCAAGCGTATTTAGAAACCTCTATCAGACAGTGTTTTTCCATTACGGTGTTTGAAATTGAATTGTCTGGCATGAATATTTCTTGGGAGTCGGCATGATGTGCGTCATTAGCAAAGGCAACCACCCCAGTGAAATTCCCAACTACACCTCATCACTTCAGCGGTGAATGATATCCAAACCGGTCCTGGGTCTTCCAAACTGCCACCCACCCACTCATTAATTTAACTTCACCAACATGCCACCGTCCCAGCGTGGTGTGAACTTTGATTTAACAAACAAAAAAACATCTCTGAGCATTCACTAAGTGGCGGTGACGTCACCGCGGCGCTTGTGCCAGGCTAGGTGCACTTTGAGGCCACGTGAAGCGTCGAAAGGCTCGCTGACAGGAGGTCACGGGACAGGACCCAAGTGCTACGGGGTTGGCCGCCAGAGGCACAACCTGTGCTCGCTGCGCTGACTTGCTGCATTTGTTTTTATCGACCCGGCGCTCCGCTCGTTGCGGTGGAGTGTCGCACCTCAGCCCTCCGCTGTTGTTGGAGGGCCACTGCCCTCCGACCGCCCACGTGTCCTTCACGAACCTTCTCCACAGAGGCCGATCTTGACCCTGCTGGTACCATTCTTCATGGGCAAGTCCACTCAGCTCCGCATCCTCCCGTACCGCATCAGCTCCATCTCTTCCCTAGCCTGCGCCGTGCCCGTTTTTCGCCTCCTCTATCCGTCCAAACAGAAGTCAGCTTGGGCATGCGGCATTTGGGCACGCGGGCTGCGTAACCCAGCCAACGCAGCCTCGCCTGCCGGAGGAGTTCACCGATGGGACGGTGTCCCAGATCTTTCAAGGATATCCGAGCTACTCAGACGATCCAGTCTGGCGAAACCCGGGACGGATCGTAGGCAGGCACGCCCCGAATGTTTCAAACAGGCGCACGCGTTACTTTTCGAAGGCTGCGCGCAAGCATTAGGCGAAGGAGGGCACATGCACACACGCGAAATATTATTCTCTATGTCGTCCTGCATTCTCAAATCCAACCTCTTGCCTTCCTCCGCCACGTTGCCTTCTCGCTCTTCCACCACCAGCGCGGCATCTCAACTATCCAAGACCGTCGCTCCCTTCCCTTCCCTCTCTGCCTCCCTCAACCCGCTGTATTATATATCCCCTATATTAGGCAAATTCTTGTTGTCATCATAGATTAGCAACGCGAGCCGGAGCACCGCATAGCTTGTGTCGGACACGTGTCCGTCATCAGAGGAATTAGGGCGCAGAGAGGAGGCAAACAGGAACTTCTGTTGTTGCTGCTGTTGCTCCTGTTTGCTGATGCTCCTGTTTGGTGATACTACTGTTGCTGTTGGGGTTTTTTTGCTGATACTACTGTTGCTGTTGTTGGCTGATCCTGCTGTTGTTGTTTGCTGATGTTGCTTTGCTGATGATGCTGTTGCTGCTGTTTGCTGATGTTGCTGTCGTTTGCTGATGCTGCCGTTTGTTGTTGCTGTTGTTTGCTGATGCTGCTGTTGTTTGCTGATGCTGCTGTTGTTTGCTGATGCTGTTGTTTGCTGATGTTGCTTGCCGATGCTGCTGTTGCTGGTGCTGCTGTTTGCTGATGTTGTTTGCCGATTATTCTGTTGCTGTTGTTTTTTTTTCTGATACTACTGTTGCTGTTGTTTGCTGATGCTGCTGTTTGCTGATGCTGCTGTTGCTGTTGTTTGCTGATGCTGCTGTTTGCTGATGCTGCTGTTGCTGTTGTTTGCTGATGCTGCTGTTTGCTGATGCTGATGTTGCTGTTGTTTGCTGATGCTGCTGTTTGCTGATGCTGCTGTAACACCGGGGTTGAGTGGTGGGTGCGGGGAGGAGAGGGACGATTAGGTGAGGAGGAGAGAAACGGAGAGAGGAGGTGAGAGGGGTGGACGGGAGGTGAAGAGATTCGGGGGTGGTGGTGGGGGGTTACCAGGAGGTCGGAAATCTGCAGCTGCGAAGCCGCGTGAGACTCTTTAAGGACTGCTGCTTGGTGACGTTTTTAAAATGTTTTTTTTTTATTGAGGACAACTACCGTCTCGTATTCACCGCAGTGCATTGCGACTCTTAAAATATTGAGTGTTTTTTTTAAATACTCAATTCGAACAAACATGTGGCCTCTTCTTGTTACACACAGTAACGCATGCACAGGCAAAGACGAAGATACCCCCCGTAACAGACGGTTGGGGCACGAGTGCTGTTCGCACCTATGAAGGCCGGAACGGTAAAACGAAGTGGATGGCCAGTGGCGATGTTGACCACAGCGCACAAGGTACTCATTTGAGGCTGAGTCGACCTAGGGGAGGCCCAGGACCGGTTCAGATAATCGCCACCGGTGTTGGCCGTGAGCGGGAATCGAACCCGCCTCGCCCGGGTTCGTAGCGCAGCGCGGCGCTAACCGCGACACCACCGCTCCCCACATACACACAGACGCACGTACACAGCAGACAGCTCACTCACACATATATATAACACGCACATAGACAAGACAGACACGCACACGCAAGGCACCCGCCACGTGACAAATGCCCGGCGCGCCGCGAGCCGAGCAACGGCTCCGAGGGTCCCCGCTCGTCCACCTCCTGTCGGCTCCGCGAGCGACCCCAGTTTGTGTCCCATTAATTCGGGGGGGTGTAGGAGGGTGGTGGTGGGTGGGGGGGGGGTGGGGGGGGCGCATTCCCGCGTGGGCGTTTCCGCGCCGGGCCGCCTTGATTGTGTCCGTATCAAAGCGCTTGATAAATAATCTATAGGCTGTCGCTAATGGGTTATTGATAGGCGGCGGCGGACAATCGCCGTTTGGCAGCGCAGTATTGATAGTGTCGGCGGGGTCACGCACCGTGCAATCCACGCCCGGACCCCTCTTTATCGCTCGGACCTGCGGCGAAGACATTTCCCCCTGCCTCCCCCCCCCCCGTCTTTGGATGGGGCTTAAAAAAGGGGAATAGAAGGAGGGTTGAGAGGAGGAGGGTTGGGTCCAGCAATTTTTTTTTGCTGTTTACTGCGCTCTAAATTATCCTGGCCAACGATCCCGACGCATTGCTCGGGACACAAGTTTATCGCCGATGTCCGCGCTGAATTACAGCTCCCAGCATCATGTTCTCTTATTCTTCGCATTCCCCTTTTCATCCAGCGCCGCCGCTAACCCCAGCGCACAAACACACCAGCACCCCCACCCCCACACTCCTCCCTCCCTCCCTCCCCACCCACCCACACGCCGCGACCCAACAACCCCTACACACACCAGCCCCCACGCAGACTCCGACCTCCAACACAAGCACCACCACCGCCACCACTGCCACCACCGCCACTGCCACCACCGCCACCACCGCCGCCACCGCCGCCACCACCGCCACCACCGCCACCACCACCGTCACCACCACCACTGCCACCACCACCGCCACCACCGCCACCACCACCGCCACCACCACCGCCGCCGCCACCACGACTGACACCACCAGAAAACTGGGGGTTAGAGGCAGAGATGTTTCTCAAGCGTTGTGGTTTTTGGGTGCTTGGGGTTGGCCGAAGCGTTGAAAGGTGGTGGTGGAGGTGGGGAGCGGTGGTGCAGCGGTTAGCGCTACGCTGCGCTACGAAGCTGGCCACCAGAGTTCCATTCCCGCTCACAGTCAACACCGGTGACGATGATCTAAACCGGTCCTGGGGAGACAAAGGCGGCCGGGTGTGGTGCTGGCCACCCACCCCCTCGTGTGCCGTGCCGGCCTTTATTGTTAAGGCTATACGGGGGATCTTTATCTTTTTTTGTGTCAGGTGGCCTATTATGGGGAGCGGTAGGGTAGTCATTAGCTCAATGCGAAAACGAATCCACTCACCCGAGTTCGATTCCCTCTCACGACCAACAATAACATTGGCTTAATATTTGAACCGATTTTGGACCTCCCCTAGGTCGACTCAACCTCAAACAGGTATCTGGTGCGGTGTATAAGTATCAGCATTGGGGAGACAAAGGCGGCCGTGCGTGGTGTTGGCCACCCACCCCGTCGCTTGCCGTGCCCCGCCAACACCTCTTGCCCTCACAGTCTCTTAACGGTTATACGGGGGACCTTTGTCTTGTTTTACTTTTTGTATCACGTCCCCCTATCAAATTCATAATAAAATGAGTGAGGCTGCCTAAACTGAAATATCTTTTTTATTTATCATGTAAAGCCAACCTGGCCACAAATAATAGCTCAACGAAGTGGCTGATCACGTGGATATTTATTGCGGCCAAACACTCTAAAACTCGAAATATACAGCAGCAGGCGTCAGGGTTGAGATCGAAGTCACGACCTCCTGTATACCAGGAGAGGGAGTTAACATCTCCTAGCCACCGTGGGGCCTTCTCCTCACCTCCCCCTGAAGATGTCGGGGTCTTCACTCTCTCGCCATGATCGTGCTCGTGTTGTTCCAAACTTCACCCGCTCATGTTCGATCGTTGCTTCCATGGTCCCTCCCCACCGCCCCCCCCCAACACCTCCCTCAACAGCCCCCCCCCAACAGCCCCCCCCCCCAGCCCTCCCCCCCCAGCCCCCCCCCCAGCCCTCCCCCCCCCACAACACTCCATGTCAAGTCCACGTGTTCTCAGAGGCAGCCTTTACAGCAGTGAGAGCATTGGTGAGCATTCTGTCCTGGTGAGTCCTAACAAAAACCTGCTTACATTCGTCTTCCTCGCTGCATGCACGCTACGCCTGCCAGGCGGCCACGTTAAACTCAGACCGTCTTCGATGGTGACCCACAAGACAAGAGCACCGACGATGCAATTCGTCAGGAACTGTTGGTGGGTTGATTTCCAATCGTGCACAAAGGCTGCATACCGTCGACGCACGCCAGTAGCGCGTGTGGTGTGCTGGGGGTTGAAACTCAGGACCGTGTGGATGGGCGAGTTGTGAAATTCAAGGCCGTAATTATAATAGAAATTGGGGGACACACCCCCCCCATATTCAAATATGCTTAAAATGCCCCCCCCCCCCAATATATTGATATAAAATAGATTTCTGTTGATATGATTGTGGTTATGGTTGTATCTTGATCTGAAACTTACGTGACTGCAGGAATCCATAATCTTTGGTTCTTTCGGTAAAGTCACGTAGGTAGAAAATAAAATACGACGTTTCAATCGTAACACAAAGCGGTCGTTCTCAGGCGGAAAAAATATAAACCAGCAGTGGTTGTACTTTATTAATCCCGAATCTCTGCCGTTACATACAATGAAACAAGAAAAGGTAAAAAATTAAAAAAAACAGAAATGTAATACAATACACTATTAGACATTATTGTAAAAAAAGTCCATCCTATGTGTTAAATTTAGATTTTTTTTCTGGGAGGGAGGGGGGACCCCCAGATCCCCTAAAAGATTTGACCCCCCCCAATGTTGACCCCATGGCTACGGCCTTGGTGAAATTCGTATCTTCTCCGGGTTGATGTCGCCGAGGTAAATGTCCCCCAGTCCATGTGGATCCTTGCCGTCTAAATCCCCTGGGCTTTCCTCTGGGAGGATAACGACACTGAACGCACAACGAAGACAAATTTCGGCCGTGTGGTCTTTACCAGACTGTTGGGGCCACGTGCTGTTAGCGAGAAGCACTTACGGAATGCAGACACGCAACACGAGGGTGGTAAGGTGGTTAATACACTTGCGCCCGCCCGCCTTTGTCTCCCCAAGTGCCGATATTTACACACTGCACCAGGTACCCATTTATAGACGGGTGTAACGCACCAAAGATCCCCCGTGTAGCCTGCAACAGATTGTAGTGGCAAGTGCTGTTAGCGAGCACCTATGAAGGCCAGCACGGCACACGAGGGGGTGGGTGACCAGCACCACGCCCGGCCGCCTTTGTCTCCCAAGTGGCGATGTTTACACAACGCACAATGTCCTCATTTAATGCTGAGTCGACCTAGGGGAGGCCCAGGACCGGTGAAGCTAATCGTCACCGGTGTTGGCCGTGAGCGGGAATCAAACTCGGGTTGCTGGATTCGTAGCGCAGCGCGCTTGCCGTTACACTACCGCTCCGCTCCACACACACACAGAGCCACTAGAACGCACAATAAAACAATGGTGTGAACGCACACACGACACAATCATAACACTGAACACACAGACATGCGCGCGCGCGCGCACACACACACACAACAATGAGACACGCACTATCATTAGCAACACGAAAAAGGTACTACACACACACACCACACAACACCCTCTACACTCGTAAGCCATACACAGGACAATGAGCAGACATCTCGCACACACACAATACAACACGCACATAAACGAAACATTGAGCACACGAACTCGGCAACTTAAGTTCAATTCCGGGCCACAGCTCACCACATCAGTGGTGATCATTGGCAAATCTAAGTCGAATTGATCCTGGGCCTACTAACACGCGTCGGCTCGACGTGCCTTAAACGAGTCCCCGGTCCGGCGTGTGAACTTCAGCCCAAGGAAGAGAGAGAGACAAAGGCGTCCGGGGAAAGGTATCGGCCACACAGCAACACTCCCACCTGTTTGAACACAGTGTCAGCCTCAAAAGGTGCTCGCCGACTTTGAGTGCGCAACGTGTACATGTGTGAATATTGCCGAGGAATCCCTGGCGCAATCGTATTGATATCCTCTGCATAATCAGATTATCGAATAAGGGTGTATGCACAATTAAGACGAATAATTTATATTGCCCCACTCCACCCCCCCCGCCCCCCGCAATGTACGCGATATACGCACACGTGCACAGGCGCCAACAACCGCCCCTCCAATTAATGAACCAATCTAAGACACAGACGTCTTAATGAGTCGTACTTTTGTCAATCCAGTTGAATTAATGCGCATCCAATCAATGGACGTACACGCGACATTGCTACATTGGAGATCGGTGATTCTTGGCCTTTGCTGCAGCCTTGTCACCCCGTGGGTTCTCAGTCGTGAAATGTTTTATTAATGTTAATCAACACGTAGGTTTTGATGAGGCAAAGTGCTTGTACTTTACCTGCCCGTGCTTAATTTGTGATTTCGCTTAGTTACCGGCTAAAATAATCTGGCCATGTCTCGCACCCCCCCAGATAGGACATCTCGCACCCGCAGGGGGTGCCTGCACACCAGGTCAAGAAGCACTGTTCTAGATGTAAGGGCGACTTTAATAATTGCAGAGCAATCAATGTGCCTTCATCCCAAAGGCAGGGGTATATGAACCCCGTTTGCAATGGGGAGATTGACGCTCCACCTATGGGACATATAAAGGCACGGCGATCGTCTTTTGTTCCTGGGATATATTAACGTCAACGCCGAGATGGAATTAAACTCAAGGGTTAATAAGAGAAACACGTTAGATAAATAAAAACGCGCAAAGTGTAGCCATCGTATTCATTAAAAACCCTATAAAATTGTTTTTATTTTACCAGGTAAGGCCCACTGAGCGATATCGCTATTTTTCAAAAGCGAATTGACTGCAAATAATAGCTCTATCAAGTGGATTATCATCATCGTCACATGGGAATTTATAGCAGCAGCAGCCAATGCTTGAAACGCGTCGTGATGTTGATTCTAAATCTGGAGGGAAACCCCGGAGCACCCGGAGTAAAATCCACGCGACCACGGGGAGAGAGAGACACCGCAAACTCCAAATAAACAGCAGGCGTCAGGGTCGGGATCGAACCCACGACGTCCTGTATACCAGGGGAGGAAATAACATCTCGCCACCGCGATGAGAGAGGTAAGACTAAGGTCGGAGCGGGAGCCAAAGGAGGTAACATATCGTATGAAATCGGCTCGTGTGCGGGAGCGAGATAAGACTTGTCACATCGCAAACCCGTTAGCAGTACGGCGACGACTTGGGAAGGCCATCGTCCAGCAGTGGATGGGTCATGGCCAATAGTGACAGTGAAATTTGAATTGGAATTACTTATTTGAGAAATCTGTTTGTGCGTATAAACATAAAACATCTGTGAGCAACAACACAAAAGATTGGCCCTGCATTGGGAATGTGAAATTTCCACCATCACCGACTCGGGGTCGTCTTCGGATATAAGCAGGGCCCAACAACACTCCTTTGTCCTGTGTGTAAACCACCAGCCTGACTCAACACCAACCACCACCAAAGAGAAACCTCCCCCCCCCCCTGCCACCACCTCACACTCCACGAAAACAACCACACAACAACAACCACCACCACCACTGCCGCCCGTGCTCCCGGGACCGCGAGCTGCAGGAGTCTCGGGTTTCCCCGCGTGCGTCACGGGGCCGCGGGAGCGACTTCCCAGGAGGCGCAGGGGGAGGAGGAGCAGGGGGAGCTGTGGTGCTTTTGCTTGGACCACCCCGACAAAATTACTCATTCCGCCGCCCGCTCGCAAACCCCGTCGTCCTTCTGTCCACCGTCCCATTCATCCGTCTGTCTGCACGTCTGTCAGTCTCCAAGTGTAGCGTATACAAGGCGGCGTGTCGGCGAAGTGAATTGATGATTGCAGAAAAGGAAGCGGGCCGCATTAAAGCTTTCGGACGCAGCAATATAACATCGGAAAGCGTTCCCCCATTGTCAATAATGGGCGCCCAATAAGGCACCAAACGCAACTTGAACGCAGAGCCAAGTCTCGTTTAAACCTCCCGTGGTTGCAAATAGTGCTGCTGTTGCTTCTGCCACTGCTGATGATGACGATTCTCCTGCCATTTATGCTGTTGGAGATTTTTACTTCCATTGCCGCTGCTGATGATTTTTTTTTACTATTATACTGGTATTGCGATAGCTGCGGCTGATGATGGTAGTGGTGGTGATGAACGTACGGCACTGTAATTGTTCTGCTGCTGACGGTGCTGGTGCCGACGACGATGATACATTTATATTTTGGGTTTGGCTGTTCTGCTCAAACACAAGAGGCGCCGCAAAAGGTGCGTCGCTATCATTTCCATCTACTCACTCGGATCTTTTGGCAAAGGTCACCACCCTCTTCTCGAGGGGCGGTGACAGGGGTCTTGGCCGCAGAGGTTTGCGGTTGGAATCCGGCAGGCCGCCCAGGATAATACCGTTCCTAATTCAACCGGAAACTACGCGGCGTCTGCTTCACTGTGGACGTCAAAGATACCGTGACGTCAATGGAAAAGTGCAGTTAATTTCTGTGCCGGCGTTCATGGTCCAAATTTACCAAATATTAAAAAACACCGCAAATAGTACGGTACTCATTTGTGAATACATGGAACATCGCCACTCCCCTAATGTGAAACTGCTGCACACCGTCCCTGTGGCGCATGTCACATTCAGAGACAACTTTGCGCTACAAGAATGGCGTGACCAGGAAATGTGCTCAACAATTCTTCAGGATTCGGGGGTCTAACCGTTCGCCCTCCACGCGACTCAAATTGCCGCTTCTCTCCAAGAATAAATTACCCCTTTTTTACATTGATGTAAATGTAGCGGCCTCTAGTGGCTGGAGGGGGGGAGGGGTCACACGAAACCGTTACATAACTTTCCGCCCTTTGTCATCAATCGACTGCTGGATGACGGTCGCCCCACGCCGTAGCCGTCCCTCGCAGCCCTGCGATGTTACAAATCCTCGCATTCCATGCACACGAGATGTTAATTCCCTCGTCTGGTATGCAGGAGGTCGTGGTTTTAATCTCGACCCCGACGCCTGCAGTACATGTGGCGTTTGTGGTGTCTCTTTCCCCATGGTCGCGTGCATTTTTATCCGGGTCCTCTGGTTTTCCCCTCCACATTTCCAATCGAAAGCGTTTCGAGTATTTGGCTGCGGTTATACATTTCCACGTGATAAGCCACTTCGTTGAGTACCGTGCGTGGTCAGGTCGCTTCTCAAAAATAGCTAAGAAGCTAAGTGGGCCCTACCAGGTAAATCTGGGTGTTATATCCATAATTTTACGGGTGTATTGTTGTATATAAACTATAATAATTCGTACAATCTGCTCGGCTCTCCCGTGTGAGCATCCTTTCCTTCATCCCAATTGTGTTCTCTCGTTTGCTTTTTAAAGTAAACGAAGAACCCGAAGTGATGGAGGACAGTGTGCACATGGCGCCACCTACTGCTCACATCCACGCACAGCAACCGGCCGCTCGAAACGCGTGACTCAAATCCCGATTGAGTTGATGAAATCGGCTCGCGTGGAGAGATAAGTCCCAAACGCCGAGTCAATGTCGTATGCGATTTTTTTTCCTCATTTACCAAACCGATAATTGTATCCGTTCATCATCAACCACGATCGCTCCACCACGGGACGGCGCTCACCCACCCCAAGTCACCGCAATGCAACAATCAAACCTGCACGTGCACACGCGAAAAGACTTGGAACCCCACCGCTGTCTGTGGCGGACATGCTCTCTTAGGCTCGTTCCCTATTGTGGATGCCCACATCGACGCCGCCTACCAAACACTTGCTTATCTTAGACCAGTGGTTCTTAACCTGGGGTGCGAGATGCCCTTTCTGGGGGTGCGAGACATGCCAGACATCTTTTTCAACGGTAAATCATCGTAAGACAAAGCACGGACACGTAAGTACAACTACTGTTTCATCAAACCTATGTATTTATCAGCATTACACATTGTTTACGATTGAGAACAAAAAGTGTAAAGCTGCAAGTAATGGTGAAGAACCAGTCTTAGAGCTTGATTTGTCAATGGGATTCCAACATCATTCCGCGCGTCTTTTATATATTGAAACCATTTCCGTAGCAAACCACCACTGAAATTTCTTTCAAACATGACATGAATAATTTACAGCCCTTTCTCATTGTACTACTGGATTTTAAGTTGTTCCGCCATACTTCATCACGCGGGTCAATGCATGTTTGTGAAGGGGAGAGGACTGGACCAGTTCAGATACATCCTTCTCATCTCAGCCTTGGCCGGGCATCAAACTCGGGTAGCTGGTATTGTGGCACAGTGGAAAAAGCAATGTGCAACATTCCACCTTTTAACCTGGTGATAAAGGTCTCCAAGAGGCAACTCATTGAGATGAAAGTCAATTGTAAACTAAGCCGTTTGCACTCTCCACTTTCGTATAACTAGGCATTGCACAAAAAAGTCAAACCATAAGCTCAACCAATATTTCAGTTCCTTCCCAGTCAGCATTCAATGGTGGATCATAAACCATGATCTTTTAAATCTAGAATGAACTCATTGCTTTAGACGTTAGTGTTTAGTTTATCGTCATTCCCTCACACCTCTGATGAGCATGTCTGGCTACACACGGTGGTGTGAAAGAAGTTCAAAATATAGTACATACATCTTTCAGTGTCCCTGCGATGTAACAATCCATCTGGCACCTGCACACGAGATGAATTCAGAACTCCAGGTTTACAATGGATGTCCTCCAGCATATTCCCTCGAGCTGCCAGACCTCCTCGCCCCCCTTCCCCCTTCAAGATACGTGCTCTGCCAAAGCTAAGTACATCTGAAATTGAAAAGCAAAACATTACCGATGCATTAAACACACCTGAGCCTGTGCATGACCTCGGGCAAAATCTTGTCCAGGTTTTTATTATGCGATGAATTACAGCATTACACACACACACAAAACCAAATAATAAAAAGACAAGAAAATAAATATACTGTAACAATACACAACGTATGTCTTCTTAGTTGATGCCAAATGATTCTTTGTGCTAAAAAAGGTCATTTAAATACATAAATCAGACTCAAGCTTTCATATATGTATATACATATGCCTTTGTGTATATATGTATATAAATATAGGTATACATACTGTATTATACACATATGCTGTATATAACACTATATACATAAAGTACAGAAACATATATACAAGGGGGCAATTCATGGATATTTGAAGTACACACAAAACATAGCTTTAAAAAGCAATGACACAATTATACTTCAATTGGTATACTGCAGCCAAATCAAACCCCAACGCTGCTTGATTTAACTTTAACCCTCGGTTCATAATATTTGGCCACCCCTCGTATACATGCCGAGTTGTACACTTACACTAACACACGTATATACATATATAAAAGCACGTCTATACACGCACACAGTATCATACATATATACACACACGGGCGCGCGTGCGCACACACACACACAAACAGGAAACCAGGAAAATTATGAACCATCGACATACGATAACTTCACGCCACATTCGCGCAAATGCAGAGGGGGGGGCGGCGATGGCTGCAGGGCTAGATTTTTGGTTTTGCGATCGCAGGGGGCTGTGTGCAACTCTGCCCCCCCCCCCCATGCTCTAAACCCCCTCGTGCGTAGAGGGAACCCAGCGCCAACACAGGGGACCTAATTCAAGCGCCGGTGGAAACGACTTTTGTTTGATTTTCGACAGAAAAACGGCCAAATCAGCGGAAAGTAGCAGCTATTTCGGCCGTTGCGAATTAGGCCCAAAGGACCTAATACACGTTTGGCAGAAAAATGGCCAGGAATCTGCAATGTTTTGCCGAGTTGGCGAATTATCTTTGAAGAAGTGATTTCCACCAAAGCATGAATCAAACCAGGAACTCCCCCTGTTGTGGCGGTGGCAGCATTCTTATGTCATTACCGTTTGGTTTTACGGCTCTTTCCAGTTTGAACCTCAAATGGCAATGCACAATTTAACTTCATGAATTCGGGCTGCTTTATTCTCGGTACACGTCAGATTTTGACACCATTATACTTCCAGCTCGTAAACCCTAACTATTGGGGGGGGGGGGGGGGTGTTGCATGCAGCCCAAAAAAAATAATCGACAAGAAGCCAGTCAAATCGAACTTCTTGCAGCAGGGGCCCTCAATCGTCCTAGAATGCTAGGCCACATTTTCCCCCTTGTTCATATCACTTAAGGTGGCATAATTCTGATTTACACGGCAACCATTTGAAATTAGCTGCGGTATGAAACGATCCACTTGTATTTTGCCATGTACATTGCTTCATGCATTGGTAGTACTCCAACATTAGGTGGTACTAATATTTGCTCCGGTTCGTGGACTATCGAGTCCTGGGTCTCAGCCAAGGCTCTTCTTCTGGATTAAGGACTTTGTTGTAAATTACCTTGAGCATGCAACAAAAGTCAGAATTCTACAAAGTACAAAAAAATACATTCAGAAAGAAAACGTTAACTTGTGGCAGTGATTTTATAGCAACGTCGAGAGCTTGACATTTGGATCCATGGAGGCTTCATTTGGCTGAACTTGGACTGGCTTTCGCTACAAGACGGAACCCACCCCCCCCCCCTCTTCAACCGCGTCACTGCACACGTGGACAAAGCACAACGCGTAATTCAGCGTGTGGCCCCCACCCATTAACACAAACATAACTATAACCTCCACTCTCTTGAAGATAAATTGTCTCAAAACATAACTGAGATTACCCTGAGCTTGCCATTCTAACACAGTGCAGCACACCAAGGAAATACGGCCGGGCGGTAAGACGAGTGCACCGAGCTTGTACCCACACACATCAGTGGCGAGGCAGTCCGAGTTGCCCACGGACTCCCGCCAACGTGACATCGCTGCTGGCGTGATGCACTGCAGGATGGTGACGCGAAGATGGGGCAGCAGACTTGCATTTAATTTTTCGGTGTCCATCCTGCTGCGAGTCGGTGGTCAATGTTTATCCTTCATAATGCTACTGCAAAAAGTAAATATGTACTTCATGGCGGGCGGAAGGTAGTCTGTAAATATACACAGTGCTAGGTGCACAAAACGACGTAAAATGTTTTAGATGGTTTGGAACGGCATTGATTTTCCGTTTCACTCGTATTTACAGTCTCGACGGCCGGGAAAAAGTGTACAGCGGGGAAGGTAACGTCCTACAACTGGCCTCCGTATTAACGCAAAGAACAGAGGCAGATGTAGATATCATAATGTACATATATGTACGACATCCAGACTGCACATACAAACACAGAGGTCAATTCAAGAACAGTGCCCATGATTGGTGAACAGTCTTCACAGCGCGTGGTCTACGCATGCGAGTTTCCGATTCCAGCCACGCCTGGGTCCTGGGATTGTGACGTTCGGAGATGCGAGGCGAGAAGCAGCAGCAGCAGCCTTCCAAGCACGTTTTCTCATGCATATATTTGCTTAACACTGCACAGCGAGCCCACCAGGTTTCCAGTGGGACTTTGGGCTGCCTACGACGGACAAAAAAAGTGCATGCTTCACTACTAATTTATGCACAAGCCACGTCCGCACGCTACCACCGTGTCCCCGCTCTACGCATTCCATAATTCGGCATGAAGGCATGCACACGCCACAACCGAGCCGACGAGTAGGTGCAGCAGCAGGGGGGATGAGAGGCGCACGATGACGACAGCACCTTGACCAATCGGCCCCACGGCACGGCTCACTCGCAGTGGGGGGTTGGCCTCCCGTCGCTCACGCGAACCAACTTTCCATGGCAAGCGCCACCCTCCCCCAGCCCTTCCCCCACCCCTTCCTTTCGAAGAACAACAATGACTGAAAATTCTCCATTTTTCGACCGGAAGCGGAAGGGACTTTCAGTCGTCCAGCGGAATGACCTCCGGGCCGGAGCTGTTGTGCATGTCGGGCGGCCCCGGTGTGAAAACGTGCGCCGCGTGTGGGTCGCGGAAGCCGCTGGACGACGACAGGAGGCTGCTGGAGCTCGTGCTGCTTGTGACCGACAGTGGCCCGCCGACGGGCGACGTGAGCGCGTCCATGGGCGCCGTGCCAACGACGGGCGACGTCAGCTGGTCCAGGTAGACCGGCGGCGTCACGTACGGAAAGAAGCCGTGGCCGCCCAGTGCGGAGCGCACCATGTCCTGGTCGTCACCGGAGCTGGCGCCCCCCAAGCCCGAGCTGCTGTAGTGCTGGAGCACAGCAGCGGCGTGTGGGAGCGACAACGTCAAAGAGGTTAAGGCGAAGCCGAAAGCGAGCCGATTACACTCCTCGAACGTAACACAGCAACGTAAAACTAACTTTTCCGCACCTCCGATTAGCAAGGTTGGTTACGTACGGTGCGAAACAAGTTCAACATGCATACATTAAGTATGCGCATGCGAAAATCATTAACATCTATACTGTGTGGAACTCAAGTGTTCGCAGAGAACGTAGAGAGGAGGTTTTAAGAATATGGTGTCTCAAGTGATAAGTGAAAGGTGTCACTATTCCGGAGGGTTTTCCTACCTGACTATCTCCTTGCAGCAAGGAAAACAGATCCAATCCTACAGCGGCACCAACGGAATGGACAAAAAAAACACACAATTAGTGACTGGAGATAATTAATTTCATTGCATTACGATGTAGTGCAAAATACTTCCGGTAACCTTAACACAATAATGCCCTTCACATGCATAGAACATATTGCGCATTTCATATACGGTAGGTATGCTGAATGTTGAACTTCTTTCGCACCGTACATAGCCAACCGAGCTAATTGAAGGCGCGGGGGAAGGACAAACTAAACACAAAAAGCAGTTGTAAAGAAATGAGTTTTCAATCGAGATTTATTGTCCGAATGATCAGGACACTCCGATTCATATTTGTGTTTTGGGTTAGGACACGTGATAGTTATGCCAAAAATGTCGTCACCACCCCCACGACCCCCCCAATGTTAATCACAATGTATCGATCAAACTAACCAAAAAAGCTCGTGACTGGTGGCTTAAGACTTTTCATTACAGAACACCAATGTACGACGTTTCGCCCCGGTAAATCAGAAAATCAACTCTGGAATCGAGCATATTTTTAAGTTCGGACACGGATGAGTAAAAGCAAAAACACCGCGGGTTAAGCACCAATGAAGAACTTCACGCATCCACGGTCTCGACACAGCAGGCATTAGAAACCGGAACCAAACGCACACACAAAAAAGAACCACACCAAACGCACACTTTTGCAGGGAAAAAAATAAAACAAAGCAACAAACAAAACAATGTACGAAATGTGACAAAACTGAAAAATTAAATGTTTCGCAAATCAGCCTTGCCAAGGTCCCACGAGCGGCTGCGGGGCCCAGCAGCTGTACCCTGGAGGTCTGGCGGCAGGGAAGGCAGGTGCGGGTGGTGGTACGACGGGTGGTAATCGGTGAGCTGCGGCGGTACGAAGCCGCTGTCCAGCGCTGAGCCACGAACGCCTGGTGACGTCTGGTGCAGGTTCAGGATTCTGAGAGACGGGGTGGAAGGCGGGCGGGGAGGGGGGAGGAGACGCATGGACGATTAGTTTAACACGTAGGCTTTCGCAACCAATATTATTTATAGTAAAGGTTTTTTTTGAAGTTAGATCACATAAATATAAACGTGGCGTTATCCCACCACCACTAGACACAGCCAATTAGTAAGGTTTGTCAAGTCAACAAAACGTGCCAATTAGTTACTACTCAAGCACACGGTGTGTGTGGAGAGTAAACCCCTCCCCAAAAAAAGGCCTCCACACCCCCTTGCTCGATATTCCTCACGATGGCATATTGATACAACAATATACAGCTCTGAGTCAGTGGGGGAGAAATGGTAGCCAGTGGAGAAATCAGTATTTCATCGCAGGGAGTTTTGTACATGATAGATTAGTGAGTTACAATCCGTGTTGAAGACCTTGGAGTAATTATACGACGAGAAACTGTTAGCAAGGTACTTTGTGGATGGCATCATCTGGCCATAAAAAAAACTCCTTCAATAGTCAATTCGATTCGACCTGGATTTGAAAATGGATGTTGGTCTAACATGCCCATTACAGGCCCCCATGAACTAACGTGGCTGGACACTCACCCCCGCGAGAGCAGTGAGGGAGAGGGGCTCGCTGCTGGAAAGCCACCGCCGCCGCCAGCACCGCCGCCACCACCGCCGCCTCCGCTCTTTGCGAGCGTGCTGTCCTGCGCGTCGTCCTCTTGGTCGCTCTCATCGTCGGATGATGATGACGACGAGCTATCCAGCGTCAGGTCGATAACCTCCACCTTCTTCCCATCCACGCTCACGCGCTGCTCCGCGATGGACTTGCGCTCGTCGCTGCACGGCGAGCCATTGTCGTAGCTGTTGGAGCCTGTGCGTGCAAACGGGCGATTCGGGAAAAAATAAGCGCGAGCCGAATGTGTAGCGTGTTCCAGCCAACACCCCACCCCAACCCCCGCTTCAACGATACGCAGTCAACAGCACGGTCAAGTCCTCATGACCACCACTATATTTTTCTTGCACTTCACATTCAGTGATTAGAGGCGCTCTGCGGCAGGGTACCCGTGTTGCGAAGCTGCGGTGGCGAGATGTTAACTACCTCACTTGGTACACAGGACGTCGTGGGTTCGCTCCCGATCACAACGCCTGTATATATGCATGGAGTATTTGGTTGCTATAAATTTCCACATGACGATAAGACACTTCATTGGGCTATCATTTGTGGTCAGGTCGCTTTTGCAATAGAGCTATATAGCTCAGTGGGGCTTAACTGGTAAAATAAAAATGGTTACAAGTTTTTAGTTTGGTAGCTGTCCCAGGCACAAGGTGAAACGCAGCACCGGCCAGCAAGCGGGCATTATTCTGCAAATAGGGGGTGATGTTACAACGTGGTTTCTGAATTGAATTTCTTAAACATGTCAAATTTTGAACCAGGCTGAACTCCACTCAGCTTTCAGGATCCAACAAGATGAGGTGCATTCATGGTGATGTTATCGTATGTAGGCAGCACGGTGCGGTATGCTACGCGTGTGTAGGTTAGTTGCGCGATAACGGTATAGCTTAACACAAAGATCTCCCTGCAGACTAATTCCGCGGTCTTCCCGAGATCTGATGAATCGGATTGGGGGGGGCGCATTCATGGCGATTCGGTTACAGGGTGCATCGCTTACTATCGATGGTGCCGAAGTGCATAGAGGGGCTTGTTACGTCCTGGCACTCCTTCTTAGGCCTCATGGGGCTCCACGAGCCGTCCTCCCGGAACTTTATCTCATCCACGTCCGTGCACGAGCTCAGAATCTCCATGAACAACCTGCCGAGAGGTGCATTTACAAAGCGGCAGTTAACTCAAAATATCAAAACAACGCGTACAGCGTGTCTTCAAAATAATACGAGCCAACCGATACAAGGTTTCCCCGCGAATGACAGAGTATATTAATGGGGACCCCACGTACAAAACACTTGTACGTGCGGAGCTCAAATATTTTTACAGTTATTTAAAGAAAACAATAATTGTTATTCGCTGCATAGCCATGCTACGCAGATATGTCACAGCAGCTAAGCAGTCCCAGTTTAGTCCTGGATAGTAACTACTGTAGTAGCACTGGACTGTGCAATCCACAATTGGCTTGATTTTCTTGTGGTATCGGTGGTGTTTTCTTACCGTTTGACCAATTCTTTTTTTTAGAGAGTTTTGCATGTGGGAGGTAACCAGAGTGACCAGAGACAACTCACACGAGAAGAGAAGAGGTTCAATGTCACCTCCCATACTGCCATCTCCTGGCCCCTCCCCCACCCCTCCCCACAGCCCAGCCCGTTTGGGAGTTTTCACACAATAAGTGTGCATGATCCACCAACGCTGGATTAATGTAGACCTTCCATACACTTTGCACAGCATCATGACTGCGCTCAGCGTCTGAACTGCCAAACATCTGTAACTTCGTGTAGCCGTTTCAAATTACAGGCACGGTGGTTATTATGAGATGTTGCCGTCACGTGCAAGCACGCTGGTGCTTCAAAGCAAAACCAAAATAAACAAAGTATTGATTTCTTTTTGACATTTAGCAAGGACAAGTATAGTCCTACACTTGCTCGAAAACACTTTACTATAATTATCGACTTGGTTGCACAACACGCAGCGACTTGGGTTATGAAAACAACAATGGGACATGTCATACACCCTAGCGCCCGCTGCCACGAAAAATTAGACGCAAGCTGTGCCGATGGCCGTGGTGGTGCAAGTCTGTAATCCAGCACTGCGGAGGTGAACATTGGTGGATCATGCACACTTGTGTGAAAACTCCCAAATCCACTGGGCTGCAAGGTGGCCAGGAGACAACACCACAGCAAGTGGACCAAATTCATCTGTGCAGAGCATCAAGTGTTGTTCCCTTGTGGGAGTTAGTTTTTTCCAGTGCCGTTTCCTTTGACATGGAAAGCACTCGTTAATGGTCAAACATCCCCCGAATTTTAAGACTGGGTTGAGACGTTCTTGCTTAATCTAAGGGCATTAATAACGGTTTCAAACCAAGTGTTACCGCAACAACTTTGTCTGTACGTCCATAACGTGGGGGCACGATAACTCTTCTAACAGTGAACTAATATGAACTAATTTGCAGCATAAAGTTGTGTTACAACTGGGGAATTGCCTTTGAAATTTGCCAAATTAATCCAAGGGTTGGCACATAACTTCAGGCCCAAACCAAAGCAAAGAGGACCTTTTGCAAATAGGCCAACACAGCTGCCCACAAAATTCAAAACTGATAAAGCCTTCCAAAGCCAACACACGTTGCTAATGCTACACGCAATTTTTTCCACACTTGTTGTTCGTATTACCTATTTGTTATTGCCATCGATAACTATAATTTACCCATCGATGATGAGGCTGTCGTAGGGGGCTTTCTTGTCGCACACGGGGCACACCCACGTTGGCTTCTTCTCGTTCATCTGGATGTAGAGGGCGGCGTCGAAGCACTGCAGGTGCGTGCAGGTAAGTGCCCGGCACGGGATGGTCAGCCGCATCTTGCCCAGCTGCGCAAGTGAATCAAACGCAAGTGGTCCACGTGAGTTGTTGAGCCATGGGCTGAACACCAAGGCTTTTTTGTTAACCACTAGATGTTATTGATGCGTGCAAAAAAACCTGACTACAATAAGAATCCAATGTTGTTTTGAAAGTTGGTAAATTACGCACAATGTTATGAAGAGTTCTCATTAAAAGTTTTGTTTCATGATATTGCAGCGGTTCTCAAAATGTCACTCTGGTATGTTGAACTTTTTACGCACCGTGCATAGCCAACCGTGCTAATCAATAATGGGCTCAGATCTACTTTAACGTGATTGAATTGGGTGCTAACGAGCAGCCGGATAATGGTCTGGTCACCAACAGCAGTGCACAAAAATCCCATCAAATCGGTTTTGGGTTTTCACTTAATTCTGTGCATTCCAGCTCTGAGGATTAACTAAGATGGTTGTCACTGGACGAACCCTATAAAACAATTGATACAATTGGACTTAGAAAGCATCTTAACCCAACCGAATATCAAAATTCTGAAACTTAAGGTGTTTTTTTTTACTAATGAACCACACCTAAGAATCCAGTTTCATCACAACCTGAATTTGTAACCAGAAACTGCGGTGCTTGCTCAGTACTTTTACAGCATCAGACCTCAAAATAATTTTTTACAGAACATTAAAGGAGTGCCATTTAGTAGGTCTGAGAAGGCAGACTTATTTGACTTCAGAAATGGTTCTAACGTCATCTTACTTATGACCGTCAGAATTCCAGGTGGAGGTTTATTCATCTCATAACCACGACGCTCTATGCGCAACGTAAATGTAATCAGCGATAAAGTGTAAAAATATCGTGGGTTGGGGTGATGGGGTGTCCAAGCGGCGGCTGCTGGTGTGCGTGAGCGTTCTAACGCGAAGCAGAAATACGTGCACTCACTGGACACAGCAGAGAGACCCTCAGGCTTGTGGTGGCGATCTCGCTGTCAGGGTCGGCAGTCAGCTTCTCTTTGACTGCGGGAGAGCAGATGGTCACGAACCACGTGAAATGGGGCGCCAACTCCCGCACGCGCTCAGCGCTAATGATGCGGCGCTAGACAGATACTCTGCATCAACCACTGTCGGATTTGATACACTCTTGACTGCAGCCTGGTTCTAAAGCTCTAGCATTAAAATGTGTCCAGCATTAAAGTGTACATGACATGTTTTGAAAGCGTACGTGTACAGCACTTTCGTCAGTCCACTATTGGATGAGGGCCTCCCCACGCCGTACTGGTTGTGGGGGTTAATTGACCGTACACTGGTCAGTGTGGTTTGATGGAGGTAGGGGAGCATAGATGTACAAGCACAGAACTACAGTACAACAATGCATGTTGCTGCCCCAATGCCCTCTGCTGCACACCAAGAAAAACCACTTATGACACCTGTAGTAACATACCAATAGGTAGAAAATATTCACCAATAGGTAAAATATATATTATTCAACTCCCATTGAACTTATCCAAATGTGGAAAACTGTACATAGATTGTACGCGGGCGACTGATAATGGCTCGTAACTACCCCATTGAGAGTTCAATCCGAAAACAAGAACAGCTACGCAGAGATAAATCCCAACAGGGGCAAAGTACACCAAGAATGCTGAAAACAAGTTAATAATTACAACTTAAATTCTGTGGGCAACAAAACAAAGGGATGTTACAAACATGAGACATGTTATAGCATGTCCTTTTCAGTGGAAAGACACCCAAGAGGTGTGGCAGATTTGGGAATGACTGCAACCGTTATCAAAAATAATTATAAAATCAAAATGGGTTGCTTCCATCTTTCACGCTTTTGAGAATGTTGAAAAAATAACTATACACCAGAAACTTTAGATGAATTCCATTGTGGCGTTGTACTCTGCTCCAACATCCATGCTCTCCCCACCGTCAAACACGCACTGATCGGCATGGAGTTTTGTGAAATAACCCCCATGACCCAAAATGGCATGGGGAAGCAGCCCTCATCCAACAGTGGATTGTGACAAGGGCTGTAAGCGCACATGTACAAGGATGGCGTCGTAATATTGAAGTGAAAGTATACACGGCCCGTGCTCTCAAAAAGGCTACCCACTAGGTGTGAATCAAACTATTATTGGTTTTAATAATCTTTATTGAAGTGCTGATCGACAATGATCCAATTGGCGATAATCACGAGTATGCTGTACACGTGTGAAATAGAGCACATTGCACCCATTATTCTGATGCAATTCACAATTTAATAAGCAGTAGCAAAGAAGTACATTAAAACGTCTACTTAGAAGCGTGCTCATTAAAAAAAAGTATTAAAATATTCACAGCAGACAGGACTAGAATTGCACGTGGACTAGCCAAGTAACCATTTCACATCCCTCATGACTCAATGGATTGCTACAATTTGGGGGGTCACAATTCGACGACTGATCCCTTTGACGTAATGTTGCAGCCAATGTAGTGCCTCTAGTGGCTGCAGGTGTTACACTAGTGTTACAACATTCCTGGCTCCTTACGCTCGCGCGATTCAAGCGGTGCATTGTAAGCACAGGAAACGATCCTTGTTGATAAAGGGAATGAAATTTAATCTCTACATGCAAAATAATTACAATTCCAGGAGCAAACCGCTGAGATGACACAAAGGCGTGTGGGATTTGTGGATGCGTACTCAGCGCTCTCGAGTGGTCAGAATTGCGGATTCCCTTGGCCTTCATCCGATTGAGAAGCAACGACGAGGTGAGCTGCTTCACAAGGTATACCGAGATGGAGTAGTTCTGTGGAGGAACGGCCGCACACGTTATCAAGGCCATTATCTCTGCCCGTGAATAATCCAAAGACACCTTCCCCTACAAATGGCTTAAGCCTGCCCTTGCCTCTTTAGGCTGTTGCGCCAGGCTGTCCCAACATGAGCTTAATGCTTTGTTAATGAGGAAGTCTTGTCGTGGCCTGAAGGCAGTGATGGATTGAAAAGTAGCGGTGTAAACAGGTGCACATATTTTTTCCGATATTGATTCTTAGGCTCATGACAAGTGCATGAAATTGCATGTGTAAGAATCGATGGTTTAACATTTGCTTACGGAACGGGTTCAATTGAGTCCTTTAGTCATTCGGGGGCCACCTTATGCACCACAATATAAAAAATGCTTAGTTAATCGAACAACAACTCTGAATCGCAATTTATCATTCAATTGCGAGTGGGGTGAAAGCACATGACTGACACTGCAGCGCTGTTACTGGTGTTCTTAACCAATATAAAAAATACAAACTAACGAATTTTCTAATTCATGTTGCATAACCTAGCACATAGTATAGTATATGCAACCCAAAAGAGCATATGAAAATAGGAACAGCATTAATATACTGCTGGTGTAAATTAATCAGAAATATTTGTTTTAAAGAATGCAAGCTTCCTTTAAACATCTTCTGAGTGCATGGCAAAATCAAATATGAAAACACATCAAAACACTTTAACATCCAAGGTTGCTTCCTAAGCATCAAGAGTAAAAAACACACTTAACTAGTTCTGCAACTGAGTGAACTGTAGAAATTAAAAACAAGGCTTACAAATCCCATTTTGAATCATTCACCAAAAACCGTTTTAAAAAATAAAAATAACCACAGGAATTGCACACGCGAGTGTGAACATGTCCGAGTGATCCCGACCACCAGCACCTGCGTGTGTCTACGCACGCGACAGGGAACGAGGAGGGGCTTCAAGCAGATGTGGGGGGGGGGGGGTCCGCGCAAGAGAATTTGGGGAGTGGGGCTGGTGGGGGGCTGGTGGCGGACGGGGGGGGGGGGGCCTCACCCTGCCGAAGTCGGCTGTCCACGATACCGTGATGTGGTTGGGCACCGTCGGGGATAGCCGCACGTACGCCGTGATGTTGATGGGACGGCTTGGCCGCTTGGGTTCCACACCATTCTTCGTCGGCGGCAGATAACCCTGCACACACCACGCACGAAGCAAAACACGTCCATCGTCATTTGTACCACGGGGGAGAATAGGAAACACCATGCCACCCCCACCACCAACCCCCATACATACTTAAGGGTGAGATTACATTTTGATTTAAAGCTTTCGTGACTGCAGAGATTCATATTCTTGGTTCTTTCGGTAAAGTCAAGTAGAAGGGAAACAACAAAATAAAAATATAAAACAATAAAATAATAAAAATATAAAACAATATTTTTATTATTTTATTGTTTCCCTTCTACGTGACTTTACCGAAAGAACCAAGAATATGGTGAGATTACAGTTCAATTGCAAAGTGTCTACAATCCACCAACTGCCTGCAGAGGTAGCACTGCGCAATTAACGCAGTGCTTATTTTGAACTTCTTTTGCACTGTACGTAGCCTTAGGAGGCAGTTGGTGGATCACACTGGGATTGTCACGTGCAGAGAACACGAAGAGTGGCAAGATTCACCGCCTGGCCCCTCAACTCCCTTTCCCCACAATGAAATTGTCTTGATTTAGGGTCACAATTCAATTAAAGTTTGGCCTATGACTAAATCTCCTGGAACATGCCCGATCTCACCAGACCTCGGAAATTAAGCAGGGTTGATTTTAAATAGTGCTTTGATGAGCAAACACCATGCACAATTAACTGTGGGGCGCTACCTGATGAATGGCCGATAGCATATCAACAAAATCCACTAATTATATTGCTCCCACATCTACTCACCACCTTCACACCAACCTGCACCGACCAGCATGGTGAAGCATGGTCAAACCACCGCTCCGACCGAAAGACATGGGGGATTGATACAAAAAAGGCTCTACGTGTACATTTAACATGCTATTTCCTTTAACACGGCTAAAGAGTAGGAGTGGAAAACCGTGTGAGCGATCAATATATACACGTACCGGCAGTGGACAAAGTTTTCCGTTCACCTTCACACAAAGGTTCGCGGGGAAATGATCTTCCTGCGGACAGCTCGTCTCCGACAGGCAGAACCTGGGAGAATGCACACACACGTCAGTTTGTCCAGCCTGATGTAACATCCGTTTGCACGCATGTATTAGCTCTAGAATTACCAGTTATCCAAGCAACGGTCGCGCGATCAAAGGAACCATAACTGATTTAATGAGCCATTCGCAGTTTCACTGTAATTTTGTAGCCTCATGGTCATTTTGCACAATCAAGTACTTGGTGAGGACTGCAGCCTGAAAAATGCTACATAGATGTAATTTTCATAGATACCCTTTGGAAAAAAAATACATAGAAATACACCGAATCATGTCAGATCTCAGAAACTAGGCAGGGTTGAACCTGGACAGTGCTTTGAAGGGCAAACACCAAGAATAGTTATGAGGGCTAAGTCTAAAATCCCTTGCTGTACTGTACTATGCAAAAAAATATTGCTCAGCATGATCAAGTAGGTCAAATAACCCCTATGACTCATGCCAAGAGGAGAGCCTCATTCCACAATTGAGTGACAAATGGGCTCTTGCATGTACCGTTCAACTTTATCGCTTAAACAGGCTGTCACCCAGTAGTGGATTCAAAAATGGCTGTAATATTTTCTTTGTCATTTACAAGAGCATCTTTGCCCTTCAAATGCCTTACCTTAATTGTACTTGTACAGTGAAGTCATACTTTTGGCCGGGCAAGATGTCCCTTCAGAAAAAAACACAACATACGTGAGGTTTTACTTCCGTTCTTGAGTCAACACGTCAGCTGCAATGGAAATTTACCCCCCCCCCCCATTTCACAACAAATATTTACACAAAGGTGAATTCGTTGGTTTATTATTAGACTCAATAAATGTTAATGTTAAACAGAACATGAACAAGGAACTGATCTGTCCTGTTTGCACACCCTGCACAAATCATCCCCCTCTATGAAGTGCCACATAAATATGGGCTCTTTAGCCCTTCTGTCCTGAATGATAATATCCGTGATAACATGCAGTCTAAATTTGAAGAGGAACAGACATCCACTCATATTGTGGATGATTTCCCTATGACCTGAGGAGATGGAGGGCAGAGCAATGAACATTGAAGATGGCCCTGGTGTTGCCAAATACGAATTGACGAGGGAGGGGAGACCGGTAAGGTACGAGATACCACAGTCGAGCACTCACCGTGAGCTGCTGATCTGGGCCACCTGCTGTGGCGTCAGCGCGAAGACGTAGTACGTTTCCTGGAACCGCTGGTTGCTACTCGTCACTGTAAGAAGGCACACCCACAGCTCACGTAAGAGTAACATCACACAACGGCACCGGCCGTGGCCGGCAAATGCATGATGACGAGTATAAATGTAACAACCCCCACAACCGACAGTGTAGAGAGGCCTTCATCCATCAGTGGACTTACAAATACATGTAGATTGTAATCACAAGGTATTGTGGTGCAAAATCACAGCTTGATGTTATGACGCTTTGTGTTTCTGTTTTCATCTGGGAATGTGGACAGCGGTGAAACACCAATTGTCTTGCAGCTGCCCACATCAAGAAGTTTTGTTCGTCCAGGAAAGCACATGACCAGCGGCTAAAATAAGAATGTTGTACCGCATCTAACATGTCTTGTGGCAAGCACTTAATGTGACCTAGACATGAAAGGAAGCCATGGGAATGACGGATGACAAAATTTCTGCCGATCAAATTAGGCCTCGGCAAGGTAAGGTAATTTACCCTCTTTACCAGGTAAAAGGGTAAAGGTGTCGACCATGCCAAGGGGTAAGGTAAAGGGTAGGGTAAAGGTAGCGTGGAAGAATTACCCGGTAGGATAAAGGTAGTGCAGTATTACCTAGTAAATACCCTGTTTACCGCTTGCTAATAGCTCCGTGGCGCAGTCCGCGGCCCCCATTTTAAATTGGAATCATTGATGTCGGACCAGATGGAGACAGAACACGTTCTTGAGGTAGAGGATGAGGTCGAGGATGCAATCGAAAGAGGCAGTGGCATGCGTTCCCGTGGGTGCACACGCACAATTGGGTGGAGGGTGATCCCCGTGTGCAGCAAAGAAAGTGGCAGTGCGTGCACTGCTGCAAGTGGTTTTCCTCCCATACGAACACGTCGGGGTGGAAAGCCCACCTCAAGAAGCACAACGTGCTTGCCCCATGCAGCGAGGTCGGGACGTCGGCGTCGGCAAGCAGCCTAATGCAGCAAACGCTCAGCCGGCCAGCAATCCTGGATCGCCTCCTGGTAAAGTTTGAGAACGTGGTGGTTGATTGTGTTATCCAAGGTGCAATCTCTTTGCGAGCCGCCGGCAGCGACAAGTTCAAGACCTTGGTCTACATATTGATGCAGGGATACGAGGGCCCGTCGACCCGCACCATCATTCGCAGGATTGTCGAGCATCACGCCATCATGCTGTTCATCGTCGGGGCGTTCTTCAACGGGTGGTCGAACCGCAACCTGAATGGATTTTGGATGGTCACGGTGCACTGGATCGACACCAAATCTGGTGGGTCGAAATCCATGCTGCTGATGATCCTCGATGTGTAGCCCGGAAGGGGTGTTGGCAAGCGCATTGGCACTACTCTGTTTGAGCACCTCCAAAGCCTCGGGAGCACCTCCAAAGCCTCGGGCACAATGTCTCGACCAAGCTGCTCGCTGTCACCAGCGACAATGGCTCCGATGTGATCAGTGCTGTCAAGACGTTGTTTCGCCCTGGTTAACGTGGACGCCGGATATAAGCAGTTGCAGGCTTGCCATCATATTCGCTGCGCGTCCAGATCGGCGTCGTCCAAGTTCTCAAACTGATCAAGTCAACCAACGCCGAACTGCGCGAGGCACTCGTCAATATCAGGCACAGCAAGGTCGTCCGGAAGTCGTACCACCGCAAGGCCGAGATCGCCAAGCTCGCCAGCAAGGAGCCGACGCACCAGGACTCGCCGACCAGGTGGAATTCGACATTTGACATGGGCGACGACGCCATCAAGAAGCGTGTCCCATTGCACATTATCATGGCGCGCTTCCAGGATGTGATCAGCGTCGGTGCTTTCTCTGAACTGCAGTGGGACAACATCGAGGGCGTGATAGCATTCCTGCGAATGCTGCGCCAGGTCATGACCTCATTGTCAGCGGACCGCAAGTCGACATTGGATCTCGTGCCGGTGACGATGGAGCACCTGATCCGTGATTGCAATCGCGGTGAAACCGCTCTTAGAGCGATCGATGAGTCCTTGACCACGACGGGGATGAAGGCCGAGCTGGTGCGGTACCACGACTTCCTGGTTCAGGAACCTGCCATTGTGGCATCCTACTTGAATCCACAGCTGCCGAAAACGACAGACCAAGACGAGCTGGGTACACTGAAGGCCACAATCCGCTCTGTTCTGCAGCATCGCTACTTGGACGTGCTCGCGATCCCGCCGACGGCAGTCGCTGTCCATATGTATGAAGGGTCGCTGTTCAGCACCCTATTCAGTAACGTCAGCAGCTCCATCGACGACGCGATGCAGTCGATCAATTTCTGAGCATGGGCGTCATGACCGCCAGCACCTTCATTGACGTAATGCAGTGGGTGGTCTCCCCGCAAAGAGCTACTCCCTGCCCACTACAAGATGGCCTGCGACTACTTGGGAGCGCCGGCGACGTCAATTCCCTGCGAACGCGCGAATAGCGGAGCCAGGCAGGAGTTCTCATGCGTCCGCCAGTTGCTGTCGTCGACGCTCTTCATCCAGTCCATGTGCTTGTGTTCGTGGATCGTGGCCGGCTGCCTGAAGATCCCGTCTAACTGGACCGGAGTGGCGCAGGATCTTATTGTCTGTCGTTCGTCCGAGGACGACGGCAATGATGAACTTGATCAGGTTGTTGATGAGATTGTCATCGACCAAGACGCATGGGACGAGGTGGTTATGGAGGACGGTGTCGTCGACAGCCTCAACGCCCGATTCGAGAATATTCTCTATGAATAAAGCGCTCTACCTCGCATTTACCTGTTACAAACCTTTTTCATGTGTAGTAACCCGGTAATTACCCTGTAATCGGGTAATTTGTATGGGGTAAAGGTAAAAGGTAGTGTAAAGGTAGACTCATTGTTTTTACCTTTTACCTTATCTTGCCGCGGACTAGATCAAATCCAATATATTATATTATAAAACATGCTACAAAACTGTCCCGATAATGTTCACAATTTACCAATACGGCTAAATAACGAAGCAACCATAATGTACTACTTATATTTAAATGACAACCATCTGGTGGGTTTTCAAAGATATTTTGCATACAAATGTTATGGTCTTTGTTCCCAGCACAAACAGCGAGCAACGAAGGTAATGGGAGTAAGGACAGCACGAGTGTTAATAATAAGCCTCTTATATTGAGCAGGGCTTACATGTTTGACTTTAAATTAGTCACAGTAGGTGTATCTATTGTTATTTTAAATTTAGAGCTGGAATTTAGGCAAACGAATAGCAGAAACAACTTTAAAATCCCCATTATGATTACAATTGATATGCAATTAACAGTGAAGGTCTCATTGCATGATGGGTTTTTTTTTGCATACTCATCAGTGACTGGGCCAGTTTAATCACAGGTGGCTGCTTGAATTCTTATGTATGCACTTTATTGTTAACACAAAGGCTAGCAACAAAGACAACTTGAGTAAAAATAGCAAGAGCCCATGGCAAGCATCTTAAATTTATGGCAGGGGTTTTAAAGACAGTGCATCTTTATTGCTATCACACTACTGGCTCACAAGTGTACGCATGAGCAAATTAGTTTTGCGGGTGATGCAATGAAACCTTCGCTGTAAATTGCACATCAATTGTAATTGTAATGGAGATTTTCACACAAGCAGAAATTGTTGACTTTATTGTGTCCACACACGCCATGTGGAAATGTTGTATGCCATAAGGTGTTTACTTTAAAAGTTGCCTCCCTCTGAGAGGTACGTTTACTTTTTGTCTTAAATATCAAAAAAACTTGCAACAAGCCTCCTTGCGATTAAATTAACCATGCGGATGTGGCATGATTCAAAGTTATACTTTTTTCCCCACAAAGGTTTCAGGGATCAAGTGAACAAATCACATGCAAATTATAGCAATAGACAATAATTATTTTGCACACTATCCGATGGATGCATTCCAAACAGACGACTCGATTTTAATCAATGAACCAATCCACCATCTAACACCTCTAAAGATAAAGCGAATTAAGCTGATAAAAAAGCCAAGTGTAAAAAGGCCGAATGATAGCGGCGGGGAATGATACGGGATCGGAAATTAAAATTTTACCGCGCCACTGCGTCGGCAACACCATTGTCGCGCAGAAAACAGGTGCCACGGTGGCGAGGTTTTAACTACCTCGCCTGGAATATAGGAGGACGCGGGTTCAATCACAACCCTGACGCCTGTATACTTGGAGCTTGCATGTTCTTCCTGTGGTCGCATGGATTTTTCTCGATTGTTCCCTCCACATATATAAACGTGCGTTTAGAGTATTTGGCAGTCATAAATTTCCACGTGATAAGCCACTTCGTTGAGCTATAATTTGTGGTCAGGTCGCTTATGAAAAAGAGCTCTATATATATAGCTCATTGGGCCCTACCTGCTAAAATAAAAAAAAGTGTTGTTTCATAGTTTAAGTTTAGGCGCAACCCACCAAGACTCGTGGGCTTGATGAGCTCGTCGAGGATGTCGTAGAAGGGCAGGCTCCTGAGGCGCACGTCAGGATGGACGGGGTGGTGTGTCCGTGTGGGCAGCGTCTGTGTCGGCGGCTGCGCGGGCGGCGTTGCTGCCGCGTGGGAGTGGAGCTGCTGCTGGAGCGAGCGCTCCATCTCGCGGCCCGGAGCGAGCAGGGGCAGTGGTGAGACGGGGCTGCCCGCGTCGTAGGGCAGATGGGTCGTGGAAGAGGTTACGGCCGGGGTGGGAGATGTCACGGCCGGCAGCTCGGTGTTTGCTGTTGCCGTGCCTGGACTTACCTGGTCGGAAGAGAGAGCGAGGAGGATTTACAACGGGTCAAATACTAAGCTCATTCAGGGGTAGGGTGTCCAATTCTATCCTATTTCCTAAAAGCCCATTATTTCCATGAAGACCATTTAGAACTTGTAATGCTGTTTATAAAGATGTTATATTAACAATGTATATAAAAACAAAAGGTAAAAAAAACTGAAACCAATGAAAATCACACGTATAAAGTACTGAACTCTGCTTGGTGCGTGATGTTTCTATGTAGCGTGGAGAAGCAGGTAACACGTTAGCATTGCTTTGCACACTGTTCAATTTAGTTTAGGCTTTGGGACCACAAAACTTTATTATTTTCCAATTTTATTACATTTTTAGGTATTGCTAAAAAAATCCCGTAATATGCAGGGCAGTATATCGGCACACGTTATTTTGAGGACGCACCGTTACTCCTGGCAGCTTGTGCGAATGGATTGGCACATATTGATAAAATTGTAATGAGTACGTGGGACCACCGTTGACATTTAATGCCAATAATTTGCAAGAGCTCGTGTAAGCTGAGGTGAAGCGGCTTACTCAGTGCATTTCTTTCCAGCACAACAACAAAGATCCAATTTCAGCCTCCCACAACAGCAGTGTCAATTTACATCCAAACGTGCCGTCTGTGAACGCTCCAGGTGGGAGATTTATTTTTGGAGGATTTGTTTATTTTTTTACAATCACCAGCAAAACAGGCACTCACAATCACCGATGATCATATAACATGTACAAGATGCCGGATGAGGTCTGATGTAAATTATGCCAGAAGGAGTGGCTGTATATTACAACTTTCATTTCTGTGTGCACGTAAACTACAGAAAGCAGGTTTCCAAGTGGCACAGCAGAGCTGCCAAAAAACAGGAGCATGGGTTCCACCGACTAACCATGCGATGCCGAGGCAGCCGTCGGCGGTACAGCTCCTTGATTTTAATCTGCACGGCTGGACTGCAGCCACTTCTCAACAGTTGCAATGCCCTGGTCAGAAGCTCCTGTTTCCTTCCGCTCTTGTTTCGTCCAGCATACCCCAGCAACACCTGCAGCTCTGAGACTCGAAAACTAAGCACCATATGCTGCGGAGAAAAGGACAGAAAGGGCTGAATGAGGCTCCTGTTCACTGGGACATATCACCTGCAACAAAACAACCCGGTGTCCAATCTGGATGGGAGACTGTCTGCGAGTACAACGTATTGTAGGCTTGGTGTGCAGTGGCCAGAAGATGGCAGTACGGCAAGGGATTCTTTAATATGTGTGTGCAGCTTTTGAGTGTTACCTCCTCAACGTGTTGTGGAGAGAGGAGCAACAGCTTGGCTGAATGAGGCTCTTGTACGAACGAATCCTCTTACCTCTGACTAACCATCATAAACGTACCCAATAAACTCAAAAGCTTGTTTGGGAGACTCTCTGGGAAGACCATGGGCTGCTAGGTGGCCAGGAGATGGCAGTAGAGATTAGGATAATTAATCTATGTGGAACTTTGAGTGTAATCACATGCACGTGTTTTCTCTCGGTACAAATGTTTCACTCTACAGAATTGGTCAAATGTCCCAATGCAGGACTCTCCTGAAAAGGGTGTCTCTTAACACTCGGTGACACTTCCCCAGGTAAAAGGCATTATTCCTAAGTTTATTTTGGGTTATATCATGTAAATATAAATGTCGCCCGACAGCCAATTAGTAAGGTTTGTCACGTAAACAAAACATGTCAATTCGTTAATAGTACAGCACACACTGATGTGTTGGGAGAGTAAACCCACAACATTTACAATGCGAGTATGACGTTTCGCCAGTAACTACAACTCGCATCACCAGGCGACAGCCAGATTTGTGGAGAAATCCTGTTTCGTTCTTTAATATATTCACGGTCTAACCCAAAGAAACTGTTATGGATAATATTGATCGCGAAAGCCTACGTGTTAAACCAAAAGGCATTATTAATATAAATGTAGCCATGCTTATATAAGGTCACATAAGGCAACCAGTTTGTAGCATAAGTGGAGATGAACGGCACGGAAGTTAAACTGGGCGTGACTATTGGTAAAGTCTAAGAGGCAGGACTTATAAGTTAAGCTCACGGTACTTGGTTTAAACCGAATCAAAACAATGACAACCTTACAATACCCCCCCCTCCGCCTCAAATCACTGCACCTGAAATGAGTTAAATGATGACGTCACCCTGCTGCTCTATTTAAGACCGAGAGCAAGTGAGGGCTTTACCATTCTGGCGAATTGCCCGATGATGCTGGATGTAATTACCAGCGAAACGTCGTATTCAAACTGTAAATATTGTGGATTCACACTTCAACACACCGGTGGGCTAAAGTAGTGAACTAATTGTCTTTTGTCAACGTGACTTTATTTTGCTGATTGGCCGTGTCGGGTGGTGGAGGGTTACGACACATTTATAAATAACGCGATCTAACCCAAACACCTTTATTATGAACCTTAACATTGTTTAAAAGTTATGCTTCTTACAACTTCACACCAATGGTCATAATAAACCCAGTTTTATTTCCTTTGTGACAAACACAAGTTCGGACCTAAGTGTATACCCATTTCAATTTAATTGTGATTAAAGGTGGCGATTCCAATGATAGAATTACTTTATTGCTCAGAATAAGGGTATATATACCGGCCTGCGGGGGTCATGTGGAACCTATTTCATACAAATTATACAAATCGAAAACCAGATTTATATGCACGATATTAGATGCATTGAGCAAGTGATGCACTGTTATACTGCTTCCCCAGTATTTACTCTCCTAGGCCTTTGTTCAGAATAATATTCCTCATGTAAACTGGACTAACAAATTAAGATACACAGCTTCTGGAGTGGCCATTAGGATAAATCAAATGTTAGCCTGGGCCTTATGGTGCCCAAACCTAACTTCAGTAGATTATCTGCATTGACCATTTTCTTACTTGAGGCTCCTGAAAATAAACACGAACAAAAGTACGCGGCCACTAGCATTGCACTTTCATAGGAAACAAGAGCTTGAAACATATCACATTACACGCTACATGTAGCTTGTCAAATCATTGCTAATGGTATAGAAAAAAATGCTCCAAAATAAGCAGCACATAATTACGAGTTCAAACTTCGATTCAACGTTGATACGTGCTCGTTTGTGCAGTTACACTTTGACCCGACTTGGTTCGCTGAAGCAAAGCGCGTTTTACTCAATTTCACGTTCCCTAAGTTGAAGATGAGATTAAACTTTCACTCGCCAAAGTTGTTTTTATTTTAAGTAGCAAGCTTAATCACCTTATTATGCCAGTATACGAATCTATTATACTCTAAGAGAAGCCGACAAAATCCTCCACGCGTCAAGTGCCAATCGTTAAAGTTGGCTCCTGCCCCTGTGGTGGAAATTCCACAATCCTATGGTGGGTCTTCTCTCTGCTCAACACAAAACAGCCATCACCGCTGTAAATTTCCAAACAAGTTCTGCAGCCTCTTCAGAATGCAACGATTTTACGACCGACGGCGAGATGACTGGTGGCGATGGGGCCAACTAAAACCTGTCAAATACACATCGATGTTTACAGGGTGGTCCATATATCATGTGACCCCCATTTAATTCTCTAAAGCGTTACATATTTTTTTAAAGGAAGGTTTATTTAAACCCAGAAACAATTATGCAAAGGGATGCAAACGTTAGGGGTACATTTACTATTAGGGTGGTTTTTTTTGTATGTGTTTCGGTGTTTTGTTGAGCTTTGTTGTACTTTGGAGGCCTATCGTGTTTTTGTACTGTTTGTTGTTGTAACGTTCTGACCCCGTACCCCTACTGGACATGTGAAAAGTAGCTTTATAGCTCATCGGATTCCTCCAGCATAAATATTCTGATTCTGAGTTCATAACCACTGCGCGAGCTTCAACTCCTAAATAAACGACAAACTGTATTGACAAGAGGCTCTCTCATTAGACCAGTGCCAATGGGTACGTTATAAAATAATGAAATTGGCAGTTTATTTTGTCGCTTTAGTCTTAACATGAATAAAATAACATTTGGATGGAAATGCAGCGAGGTAACCAACTTCAAAGATTACAACAAAGCTATCTTATTCTTTTAGCATGGCCATGTTAAGTCATCCGTTCTTCTATATTAACTCCAGTACAGTGCGTTGTTTTCTTTACACTGTATAAAGATGCCGCTTCAGTAAACTTAAGCAATGAATAACAAGGCCACTAAACACAGGATTTATCTGCCAAATAAAGGAAGATCGATGCTTCAGTTGATTGGCCTTTGGGAAAACTGTACAGTACCGAGGGGTACAGAAACCCATCTTGTCCAGTATGTGCTACATAGAGATGTGCCACTAAGGGAAGTTCTTAGTCAATGCAAGCCACTGCTCCACACTGCGTGGGTTATGGGGGTTATCTGAGCATACGTCGCCACGCTAGTCAGCACGGGTTCATGGCGGGTAACAGACGCAGAACCATAGAAGCACATTACAATGGATTTTGCTACACTGCCCTCTGCTAACCCACAAGGTACCAACAGGTCCCCCCCTCTGTTATGCACGGGTTGTTACCAACCTAAACACTACCTGAGGCTGAACCCTGCTTAGCTTCAGAGATCTGGCGAAAGGGCGAATTCCGAGTTATTTGATCAAAGGGGCACTGTACAGTACTGTATAGGACTAACACTCAATTTAAAGCGAGTAAACAAGACCACCGAAGCATCGTTCACCTGCACAGTAAACAAAAAACTCCATTATTCAATTACAATGTGGATTATTTACCCCATACACGTTTCAGCAAGCTCGCTGCAGTGCTCATGTTTACATTAAACACCCTAGCAGAAGGACGAGTGTTCCCAAACAAAAGGAGGCAAGACACGTGCTTCTCGCCCTCGTGGTGTCCACACTCTAAAAAAGGCCTGTTCCAAAAAACATTAACACGACTACAAAAAAAACAAATTCTGAGCTATTCAGTACAGTATTCGAGTTAAACGAAACAGGATTAACAGTTAAAAACTCATTTTAATTTAAACGATTCGGTGACACTGCGTTGACAGCGCTTTAAAAGAAAATACTAATCCAGTATACAATCGGCGACTTTTTGGTCCAATGGGCCTTCTTCATGGCACATAGATGCCACACAGTGGATACGAGACTGCACTTGTTTACAACACAATGCCTGAAAATAACTACATTTAAACATGTTCCCAGAGCGCTACATCTGCATATGGATCGTTACATATGGGCCTCTTGAGTAACAGACACCGTGCAATAACATGTATGAATACTCATATAACTAAATGTATTTTACTGGCATACTGCATTATGCGAATATTTTTTTTCACTTTACGTAACCTGACATTGTCATCGTCTCGTCCACGTGCTCCCTTAACCGAAAACCAACAGTTCCTCTTGACAAAGACATAACAATAGTTAGTTAGTGTTCTTGGTATAAAGCCGATGACCAAATCAAGCGGAATGCGCCCGATCGCGTTAGGTACTGGACGCCAAGTTTGCGCGACTCTGGTTAATGCTTGGATGGGCAATCACCAGGCACAAATCCGGTTGCTATAGGCTGCAGAGTCTACGTAGTGGACATCAGAGGGGGGGGATGCAGAAAAATACAGTTGTACTGTACACATTACTTATTTGCGCCCATGTCTATGCATGCTCACGACCTTAAAACCCAGCCACACTGAGAAATAACACCCCCACGGGATCACCTAGCAGTGGACTGACAAAGCTACATGGGTAAAGCAGTTGTTTCTCATGCTTCTGAATACAAACGTAACGTTCTTGTAAAATCAAATTTAAAAAAACCCCACCCCCGGTTATTATATATAATTGACCAGTTGAAGTAGTTTGTTTACATTTCGACCAGCAACGATTATAAATGTAACGCACCCTCGCGAGCTCCAAACTCGCAACCAAAAGCAATTCCTTTCCGTGGCCAAATGACGGACAATGGCTCAACACCTCCATCCACTGCGCTCTCCCCTCGTGTCCAAATCTCTCTCCAGCTCAACGTGGGAGCAACCCCAAACTGGCTCAGAGCCGGCGCCGCCAACACTTCTCGCACGACTCCTACCCACAGTTTTAAAACGAGTTAACGCAGTTTAAACTGTCGGGGTGGTAGGTGGGTCAACAAAAGAAGCCGAAAGCCTCGGCGTGTTCGCGAAATCCACGAGGCCACAACAGAGGAGAGCCATTCAGACAACCCCCCCCCCCCCGAAGGCGAGACAAAACGGAACAAAACACGAGCCACGCGCGGCCAAAAGGCACCGCTCGACCCCCAAACACCACGCTGCCATTCCCAACTTCATTCGCACAATTACCACGACTATATATTAAACACAAGGAAAAACACCGCAAGATAATTAAGACAACACGAAAGGTCCCCTTCCAACCACCGCCAATGGGAAATCGCCGCTTTGCCGGCCCCCCAACCACCCACCACCCACCCCCTTGACGTGAAGCGACCGTAATTTTTTTTGGCGCGGCAAAAAAAAAACACCCGAACCCATCGACGGCTTAAACCGACGGCAGAGAGGAAAAGCGCGCCGGTTGTAATCTCCGGCGTGAAGGGGAGAGGAGGGGGGGAGGAGAAATGTGAGGAATGAGCAGAAAGAAGCAAAGAGCGGCGTCTCCCACCTTCAACTCCGCGCTATCCGCCATTTTCGGACATTGTTCGGCGTCAAACAAGCGCAGGCGCGGCGGGGGGACACGTGGTGTGCGACGTCACGCGAGGGGCGGGCGGAACGAGGGGGGGAGGGGAGATATTGAGGGGGGGGGGGCGGGTTTCCGGTGAGTGGGAGGGAGGGAGGGGGGTATCAGAATATTTATTTGTACTGGAGGCTATCCGATGAACTAAGAAGCTCTTTTCTCACACATGTCAAGTGGCCAGTGGAGTATGTGGAACTGTAATTGAGTAAGGGGGGGGGGGTTCCGGTGAGCGTGGTGAGGAGGGAGGAGGGTGGTGGGTGGAGGGGTTGCGTATGGGTGCATATAAACATGTGGTTCCGGTGAGCGTGGTGAGGAGGGGGGTTGGTGGGGGAGGGGTGGAGTATGGGGAATTAACATTGAGGGGTGGGGTTCTGGTGAGCGTGGGGGTGGATGGTGGGGGGAGGGGTGGAGCATGGGGAATTAACATTGAGGGGTGGGGTTCTGGTGAGCGTGGTGAGGGGGATGGTGGGGGGAGGGGTGGAGCATGGGGAATTAACATTGAGGGGTGGGGTTCCGGTGAGCGTGGTGAGGGGGGTGGTGAGGGAGGGGTGAGGTTTGGGGAATTACCATTGAGGGGCGGGGTTCCGGTGAGCGTGGGAAGGGGGATGGTGGGGGGGGCTATGGAGAATTAAGGGATGGGGTTCCGGTGAGCGTGGTGAGGAGGATAGTGGGGGGAGGGGTGGAGTATGGGGAATTAACGTTGAGGGGCGGGGTTCCGGTGAGCGTGGGGGGAGGGGTGTAGTATGAAGAATTAACTTTGAGGGGCGGGTTTCCGGTGAGCGTGGGGGGAGGGGTGTAGTATGAAGAATTAACGTTGAGGGGCGGGTTTCCGGTGTGCGTGGGGGGAGGGGTGTAGTATGGGGAATTAACATTGAGGGGCGGGGTTCCGGTGAGCGTGGTGAGGGGGATAGTGGGGGGAGGGGTGGAGTATGGGGAATTAACGTTGAGGGGCGGGGTTCCGGTGAGCGTGGGGGGAGGGGTGTAGTATGAAGAATTAACGTTGAGGGGCGGGGTTCCGGTGAGCGTGGGGGGAGGGGTGTAGTATGGGGAATTAACGTTGAGGGGCGGGGTTCCGGTGAAGGGTAATGGGTGGGGGAGGGTCCCTATGAGCGTGGTCGTTGTTGTGGAGGAGGGGAATTCCGAATTCGCCGCCGCGTTATCAGAGAGGCACTTCCCACCCCTGCCCCTCGTATTGTAAAGTCAACGTTAGGCGTGCGTCTTATATATATAATCCTGAAGATGTAATCTTTAGATTTACAACTTTATCGACACCGGCCACAAGTTTGGGATGCGTTTTACTTTGCAAAACGTCTTTTTGAGGGGGCTGGGCAACGGTACTTGGATCACAGTAGCGGGGGTTGTAGCGGATGCATCAATTTGTTTCAAATATTAAGCTCGAGATCGATTTGTTTTGTTGTATGTTAAATGTACTCACGTCACTCCTGCGGCCGCTGGGTTTACGCCAAAATATAGATTATTTAATGTAATCGCCACACGAAATCGCGAAAAATCCATCAGTTTACTGGCGTGTGAATCTTTACAATTTCTGACGATCCGATCAGTTGTCATTGTGGTGAACGTGCAATTCATATACGAATATAAAATAATCGATTAGCTATTCGGGTCACGTCTCGTAAGCTTATTGCGACTTGAGGTCCTTCTGCATGATACGCCACTTGAGTTATAATTTGTGCCCAGGTTGCGTATGAAAAATAACTTAAGAGCTCAGTGGGCTTTGCCTGGTAAAATAAAAAAATAAGTAGTTTATGTAAAGCGATTTGCCTACTTTTCTTATACTTTACACTCCTTTCGGTGTTTTGTATTGTACCATTCTGACCCGCAACGACTGTGAAAAAGAGCCTTTATAGCTCATCGAATGTCTCCAGGATTAAAAACATGTTCTGATTAAGCACGAGCATCGGATTCGTGCGTATCAAATGTTGGTAGGGCTATACCAAAATAAATCAACTTAAACTGAAATAAATAGTGTGCAACGTCGCATGTGCAACTCTCTGGAGACTTTGAGGTGATGGCTTGATTGAGGGTTTGGTAGTTCACACGGATGTTGTGAAACTCTCCGTGGGCTCGCAAAAAAAAAGTTCAGCAATACCTTCTGTCCTGTTCGCTTTTTGGATGTTATCTGCTCTGACACTGGTGAGACAAGGCCATAAAGAACGCCGATGTGTCTGGTGTAGGCCAATCGGTTTCAAAGACTGCATATATCAGAGCATGTTTGCTTGATGTAGTGACATCGCGGATGTCGCTGTGTAATGCTGGCCCGTGAGAGGCACGGCGTGCGACGTATTGACATCGCGGGCACCACTCACACGTGGGTGCCGTACCGGCCCTAGAGGGGCTCGGTGAGCGCTGACTGACAGCGCTGGATGGCACCACGCTCTGCGTGCAGTGCCGACCCCTATAGGATAGGATGTGCTCAAGAAAGCACGTATACACACCCGTCTGAAGTTTGCCAATGGACATCTGAATGATTCAGAGGACAACTGGGTGAAAGTGTTGTGGTCAGATGAGACCAAAATGGAGCTCTGGCATCAACTCAACTCGCCGTGTTTGGAGGAGGAATGCTGCCTATGACCCCAAGAACACCTTCTCCACCGTCAAACATGGAGGTGGAAACATTAAGCTTTGGGCGTGTTTTTCTGCTAAGGGGACAGGACAACTTCACCGCATCAAAGGGACGATGGACGGGGCCATGTACCGTCAAATCTTGGGTGAGAACCTCCTTCCCTCAGCCAGGGCATTGAAAATGGGTCGTGGATGGGTATTCCAGCATGACAATGACCCAAAACACACGGCCAAGGCAACAAAGGAGTGGCTCAAGAAGAAGCACATTAAGGTCCTGGAGTGGCCTAGACAGTCTCCAGACCTTAATCTCATAGAAAATCTGTGGAGGGAGCTGAAGGTTCGAGTTGCCAAACGTCAGCCTCGAAACCTTAATGACTTGGAGAAGATCTGCAAAGAGGAGTGGGACAAAATCCCTCCTGAGATGTGTGCAAATCTGGTGGTCAACTACAAGAAACGTCTGACCTCTGTGATTGCCAACAAGGGTTTTGCCACCAAGTACTAAGTCATGTTTTGCAGAGGGGTCAAATACTTATTTCCCTCATTAAAATGCAAATCAATTTATAACATTTTTGACATGCATATTTCTGGATTTTGTTGTTATTCTGTCTCTCACTGTTCAAATAAACCTACCATTAAAATTATAGACTGATCATTTCTTTGTCAGTGGGCAAACGTACAAAATCAGCAGGGGATCAAATACTTTTTTCCCTCACTGTACATGCCTGTGAGTTGCTTCAGTGATTGTTTACAGCAACACGTTGATTAAAGCTCGCATGACTTTTTTCACGTCAAAACCCCTTTCATGATTGATATGTTTCACTCGAGGGATAACTGGGATGACTTAGGAGTGGGGGTCGTGTGAATGTGATGAATAGAAATTGGGGAATAGAGGGGGCTTGAGAAGTAGGCTCTCGATGGGGGTTGGTTTTGTGGTTCACTCGTGAGAGTGGTAAAGGGGTGGTTGATCCGGCGGGGTTGGGGGGATCACGTGGGAGCCATAGTGCTGTACAACAATGCATCTTGCTGAGTGAAGGGATCATGTTATTGGGATAAACATGATAGATAACGGCAGGGGTATGGGGAAGGATGGTGGGGGAGGGGTGTGGGGGTAGGGGTTACAAATGGGGGGGGAGATGAGGGGGGGGGGTCAGTCGGGGAGGGGGTGCTGGGGGGATGGGGTGGAAGAGATGAGAGGGGTCAGTCAGTAGGGGAAGGGTGCTGGGGGTATAGAGGGGATGGTATTAGAAGGGGATGAGTGGGGGAGGGGTACTGAGATAGTCAGGGAGAGGAGACGGGGGGTGGGGAGCTGGTCCCTGGGGGATAGTTGGGGGATATTTTTTTTGGGGGGGGGCTGTTGAGGGGAGGGGGTCTATGGAATGGAACGGAGAATGTTACGGGGGAGAAAGTGGGGGTAGATGTCCTTTGGGAATAATATGAGGCGGTGTTCCGGGGGATTGATCAAGGGAGGGGTTCTGGATGTACAGTACATGGAAAGGGGTATGGGGGGGTCCGAGGAGTGTTATTGGTGGCGGGGGGGGGTTAGCGGGAGTGGTCTATGTTTGAACATGGGGGAAGGGGCCCCAGGGGGTGGCAAGAGAAGGGGGCTGCTGGGGGATCTGTAGGCGGAGGAATACGGAGTTTATGGGTCCTTGTGTATACATCATGTACTGTGCATGCATATTTTGCTGCGGGGAACCCTTCATCCAGCAGTGGAATAATCATGGCTGCTTATGTTAATGGTGTCCAGAGGGATTGGTGGTGGTCTGGAGGGAGGTTAATTTGGGGGTAGGGGACCCAAGAGGACAGTGGGGGGTAGGGGGGGAGGTCTCAGAGGTAAGCTGATGGGTGAAGTGTCGTGGGGGGATGGGTTCAGTGGAAAAGAACAATAGTTTACCACTGTTGTCAGGAACAAAGCCTTACAACAAAATTAATCATTTAAAGTGTGTTGCCGCTACAGTCGTTTAGACGACCGTGGTAAAAAAAATGTTCAGCATGTTGCCAAGTGCAAACAAATTCCACGAAATGTTCAGTTATACGACATGCAGCTCGACAGGATTGCACTGTAAAATATCAACATTTCTTATGCAGAAAGCTCACTACTAGCTCTATTTAATATACCATATAATGCCGTAGTTATGCATATTTGCCAAACAATGGTCGTTTACTTCAAACCTAACCTTGGAAGATTAGTGGTAGATGAACAGGAGCAATACCCAAGCTTGCCCAAGAACGTTATATCCATATTTTATACCCATAAATACTGAATTGCGGATATAAAACCCATGAGCGTTGAATTTTATGGGGCTGGGTCAGAACCAAGTTAAAATGCACAACCGGGTGGGAATCTTACGTCCTACGAATATACCGGTTCACACCATAATCGAACGGCCACGGTCGATTCACTGCTGGATCAAGGCCTCCTCACGTCACCGCCATCCTTCACAATATCGAGATGCCTTAATCTATCTTGATCGTGCACATGAGTTGATTTTATCCCTCCATCACCGTGGTGGTCATCCTCCTGGGCGTTCCTTCTTTATGTTGCCATTACATCGCCAGTCTCGTCCATCGGCCATCAATCGATGGCCATCACCAATGTTTAATTTACGTGTTGGCTCTGGCTGTTGTGTTATTCTGCCTCTCAGTGCAATCCTCAATATGCATGTTTAACTTCTTTCGCACCGTACGTTAGCAGTGTACCAGGGTAGCCTATATGTCTTGTGACCCACAATAAATTGACCACTAACATCGTTTCCCTTTGTATATTCATTTATGGTTTAAATACACCTTGTACAAAAATTAGCTTTTAGAGAATTAAGTAGGGGTCACAAGACATCTGGACCGCCCTGTACTTTTACGTTTTTAATTTCCCGTGTCAGTGTCTATATTTCCAATCCATGTAGCAATAAATATCTGCATATTATTTTAAGTTTCACTATCCGGGCACGTTGGTACTGTATTTTGCTTTTCATGATCAGATTCAGCTTTTCAAAAGCACCCTTGGTACCTCTCGCTGACCTCATTAACCATTCTGATCCCGATGCGCCGATGACATTCGCAATCACGTCCTATGAAATTTTACTGGAAATGTTAGTTAGCATAATGGTAGCAAATTTGGGGTCTAGTTTATTTTTAAATATGAGTAAAATAAGTGACGTAAGTTCGCCGAACAATTTTTTTTAATGTGTCCCAGCTATAGAAACGTAGAATTCCCACCGTAAATGAGATATTGTACATATATTTTTCCTCTTCTTTGGTTCTTTCGGTAAAGTCACGTAGAATGAGAATAAAATAATAAATTAATAAAATAACACAATAACATTCTCACGACGTTTCGGCCACAACACGAGAATTTTATTGTTATTGTATTTTATTATTTTATTCTCATTCTACGTGACTTTACCGAAAGAACCAAAGAAGATGAATCCTTGCAGTCACGAAAGCTTTAAATCGAAATATATTTTCCTTTTAACTGTAATAAGAAATAAACTGTTGGGTCTGAACCCTACCAAATTCACAGCTTTCTTTTATTAGGCTGCGTAGATTGTGCGAAAATCCTTCTCGTTAACCCTCAACCACTCGACAAGGCTGTCGCGTTTTAAATTGTTATTTATACATGCCAATCTATTGATCAAATAAAGCTTACTGGCAGCTTAAGAAAGTTTCTCGACCAAATTTAACACCGGACATTGTACGACGTTTCGTGCACAACCGCACTGCACCCAGTGAAGGCAATTTCGTTATTTGGTGACGATCAACAACAACAACACTCCAACACATTCATCAACAACACTGTGGCCTTAAAAGCAGTAGGAAACAAAAGTATAAAATCGGCGACGTTTCGGGCAACGGCCCTTCACGCGCTTCCGTAAAGGGCCGTCCGAGCCGCAATGCGTGATGACGTCACACGGCGAGAGCAGCCCGCGCAACGTCGCGCCATGACGTCACCGCGCATCCGCCGTGTCGGTTCGTCGCAACGTGACGTCATCGCGCCACCCGCGCGGTCTGTTGCGGTGACGTCGTCGCGCAGGGTTGCCATGGCAGCTGCGTCGTGCGTCGCTAACGGTGACGCGGTTGGATGCTCTTGGTGGACGGTAAAGTTCGTGCTCTAAATTACGTTCGTGTTTAAGTGGGGGGTGGGGGGGGGTAGTACAATTGCGAATTGACACAGTTATGTTAATAAAGGGCTATTTACATGTGCGAGATGCACTGCGAGAAATGTACTTTAACAAAAAATATATTCTTGCAATAATAATAATGAGTTTGCTGACGCGCGGCCAGCCGACTTTGCTACCGCTGCGAGTGCCCACGTGTCCATTCGCAGGAGACGAATGGATGCGACTTAATGAACGACATAAATAACGCGATCTAACCCAAAAACCTTTATTATGAATACATTTTAAACACTGCTCATGTTTAAAGGAAGCGGAGGGGTGGCGCAGTGGTTCGCCCACTGCGCTATGAAACCTGGGCGGCCCAGGTTCAATTCCCGGCCGCGGCTAACATCAGTGGCGATTGATCTGTGAATGGGTCACGGGGCAACTTTAACCGGTTACCACCCCGTGCTTGAGCAGTGCGGGGTGGCGAAGTATACACAGTAGTTCTACAAGCCCCCATGATCGATACGGCGCGGGTAGTAGTAGTCGAAGGAGACTGTGTATCAGCAGTGGATTATATTACTGTTTGCATTATTACTATATGCAAATGTCGGTGAAGCTACTGCACTTTAGTGATAAGTTATAATTGCTGTTTACTCGGAAGACTTTTAATGAAAGTTAGTTACGGCTCAGCAGTGCAATGTGTGTGTAATTATAAACGACAGTAGTCTAGAACTGTATGGATTACACTAACCAAACCCTTACAGCTTCTCAAACGTGTAACTATGACAACATTCTTGGTTCTTTCGGTAAAGTCACGTAGAATGGAAACAATAAAATAATAAAATATTATTTTATACCAATAAAATTATTTTATTGCAATAATAATAATTTTATTGCAATAATAATAAGAAAATATTATTTTATTGTTTCCCTTCTACGTGACTTTACCGAAAGAACCAAGAATGTGAACCCCTGCAGTCACGAAAGCTTTAAATCAAAACTATGACAATGTTACGCAATATTGTGGATGTATTGTAGCTTTTGATTGTTCAGTAAAACACAATTACGGTATATCACCAGAGCAGAGCAGCACTGTGTAAATTGCACGTGCGTCAGATGAGTTTAAGGTTTGCAAATTTAAAAACCACGGTGGAAAATGTATGGACCGCGACTTCATTCAATATCTGAGACCCACTCCTTCGAAACGACCCGTGCACGACAGCCACACTAATTGGGTACTAGAGGGAAGATGTTATACCTGGCTGCAGCAACGTTCTCATTTTCAGTCACTTCTGTCGCAGCAAGAGCTCTTTGCTGTTACAGAAGTGACAGAGGTGTGTTTTTTCGAGGGTGGCCCGCCGAAGGCATTTGAAAATCCTCTTTGGCCATGAGTTAGGAGAGAGGCTGTCCACCCCTGCAACAATCCATAAAAGAAACAAAGATCCCCCTTACAGCCTCAACAGACTGTTGGGGCAAGTGCTGTTGGTGAGTAGCACCCACACGAGGGGGTGGGTGGCCAGCACCCACCCGCCTCTGTCTCCCCAGTGGCGATGTTTACACGTTGCACCAGGTACTCGTTTAAGGCTGAGTCGACCAAGGCGAGGCCCAGGACCATGTTCAGATCATCGTCACTGGCGTTGGCCGCGGCGGTTCGTAGGGCAGCGCGAGAACCGCTACATTGCCGCTCCCCTTAATCACTTAATGCAACAATCCATCAAGCACACACACCCACCAGCTGGTTTCATCTCTCCTCCGTGGCGGTCATACTCCTTTGGTTGCCACTCCTTTGTCAGTCCCGACGAAGAGAACCCCTTAGGTTGCAATCCGAGGATTAATTGCGGAGGGCACGGATGTGTTGTGCAAATTAATTTAACACTGAAATGTTGTTATTGGGAATGGTTAAAATCCCAACTATTTCCCCAAGCGAGCATATGCGCTGGAATTTTTTTTAAAACAAGCTATTCTTGAAACGCTAACATTGTAAGGGTTATATTATCTAAAAATGCATATTGTTTAATGTACGCGTATGCACATCTTGTCACCAGCAATGTCTATTTGCACTTTTATCAAAGCTCCTGCTGGGGCGCACAGGTGATGCGGAGCTGAAGGGTTTGTTTACAGCTGTGTTTGCAATTGACGCTCCACTGCTATCTGCAGTGGATTATCAAGCACCAAATGTTGAGCACCTGGTATGCGCAACGGCGACAAGAGCAGGTGAAAAGCAGTTTTAGAATAATAATCTGCACAATGTATTGCCATGCAGCAGTTTGGCATTATTCGAGAGGTAGCGCATTAGCGCAGTACAGGACCCATCATCCCCGTAAACGTGTTAGGAACTTTTCTTGGCATGGTGAAGATATTGTACTGTACTGTATATGGATATGGGGGTGAGGTGTTGGCACAATAGTTAACACACTAAAGCAGTGGTTCTGAACCTTTACTTCAGCCTTGCACCCCTTTGGTTCTCAATCGTAAAAACAATGTATAATGTTAATACGTACATACAGTGAGGGGAAAAAGTATTTGATCCCCTGCTGATTTTGTACGTTTTCCCACTGACAAAGAAATTATCAGTATATAATTTTAATGGTAGGTTTATTTGAACAGTGAGAGACAGGATAACAACAACAAAATCCAGAAAAACGCATGTCAAAAATTGTATTAATTATTTTGCATTTTAATGAGGGAAATAAGTATTTGACCCCCTCTCAATCAGAAAGATTTCTGGCTCCCAGGTGTCTTTTATACAGGTAACGAGCTGAGATTAGGAGCACACTCTTATAGGGAGTGCTCCTAATCTCAGCTTGTTACCTGTATAAAAAGCACCTATCCACAGAAGCAATCAATCAATCAGATTCCAAACTCTCCACCATGGCCAAGACCAAAGAGCTCTCTAAGGATGTCAGGGACAAGATTGTAGACCTACACAAGGCTGGAATGGGCTACAAGAGCATTGCTAAGCAGCTTGGTGAGAAGATGACAACAGTTGGTGCAATTATTCACAAACGAACTGTCAATCTCCCTCGGCCTGGGGCTCCATGGAAGATCTCACCTCGTGTAGTTGCAATGATCATGAGAACGGTGAGGAATTAGCCCAGAACTACACGGGAGGATCTTGTCAATGATCTCAAGGCAGCTGGGGCCATAGTCACCAAGAAAACAATTGGTAACGCACTACGCCATGAAGGACTGAAATCCTGCAGCGCCCGCAAGGTCCCCCTGCTCAAGAAAGCACATATACATGCCCGTCTGAAGTTTGCCAATGAACATCTGAATGATTCAGAGGACAACTGGGTGAAAGTGTTGTGGTCAGATGAGACCAAAATGGAGCTCTTTGGCATCAACTCAACTCACCGTGTTTGGAGGAGGAGGAATGCTGCCTATGACCCCAAGAACACCATCCCCACCGTCAAAGATGGAGGTGGAAACATTATGCTTTGGGGGTGTTTTTCTGCTAAGGGGACAGGACAACTTCACCGCATCAAAGGGACGATGGACGGGGCCATGTACCATCAAATCTTGGGTGAGAACCTCCTTCCCTCAGCCAGGGAATTGAAAATGGGTCGTGGATGGGTATTCCAGCATAACAATGACCCAAAACACACGGCCAAGGCAACAAAGGAGTGGCTCAAGAAGAGCACATTAAGGTCCTGGAGTGACCTAGACAGTCTCCAGACCTTAATCCCATAGAAAATCTGTGGAGGGAGCTGAAGTTTCGAGTTGCCAAACGTCAGCCTCGAAACCTTAATGACTTGGAGAAGATCTGCAAAGAGGAGTGGGACAAAATCCCTCCTGAGATGTGTGCAAACCTCGTGGCCAACTACAAGAAACATCTGACCTCTGTGATTGCCAACAAGGGTTTTGACATGCGTTTTTCTGGATTTTTTTGTTGTTATTCTGTCTCTCACTGTTCAAATTAACCTACCATTAAAATTATAGACTGATAATTTCTTTGTCAGTGGGCAAACGTACAAAATCAGCAGGGGATCAAATACTTTTTTCCCTCACTGTAAGTTTGGTGAAACAAAGTAGTCTTACTTACGTGCCCTTGCTCAATTTGTATGTTGATGATTTACCGTCTAAAAGAAATCTGGCATGTCTCGTACCCCCAGAAAGGGCATCTCGTACCCCCAGGGGGTGCGTGCATACCAGGTTAAGAACCACTGCACTAAAGCGATGCACCTGGCGACCTAAGTTCGATACCCAGCCACAGCTAACATCAGTGGCGAATGATGCCCTTCAAACATAGTGTAGTTTTGTTTTGACAATCCCCGCAACGGACATTGCCTTGGGAGACCTTCGTCACCAACTGGAGTGACACAAAAATATCTGTTAACATATTGTTATTATATGAATATGGCTGTCTTGAAAGTCAAAGTCAAGTCAAAGCACAAATTAACAATTGGGAAAAGTTCATCTCCAACGGTGAGGGCCACCAGTCACTTCATTTGATGATAAATGTTGACTTATCAACAATTGGAAACTGATATATAGACCCCAGAGAGATGATGATGATGATGGTTGGCTGAAGTGACCCCTGACAGGGTTTTGAACATACAACCTTCTGATTGTGAGTTAAACACTCTTCTCACCACAGCACCGATTTGCTGGACAAAGTATCTACTATTACTGATGCCACAGGACGTTAAATATCCACGTTTATTGCTGATTCTGGCATTATTGTGTAATCATTTGCTGAGCCAAGTTGGCGTTTTAAAAACTGAACACTTACAACCTGCCACATAACAGTGTAAGCTAACTGCTGGGCTCTGCATCAGCAATAACTGAAATAAAATCCAAGGAAAATAGAAAGGGGTATACATCAAATCACAGACAGTTTACAAATTAAGAGACACAAAGGAGAATCATCCTCACTTAAAAGGAGTGTCATTTCTAATTATATCCCAATAGGGTGATGGGTGTACAATCAACCACGCCATATCTGAAAATGATATTACACTAATTGTGTCCCAGAAGGATGGCAGATATAGTCTGACTGTACTAACTCTCAAAGGCGTTATTACCTTACTCTTGTTGCTAAGAGTTGGCAGGTGTCGTAATTGCTTGTGTAAATAGTACAGCTGTCATTTGGTAAGTTCAATTCCTGCATCCACGCTAACTTAAAATTTAACATTTGCATTTTTATAGCATTAAAATGTGTCCGCATCTGTACAATGTGTTGTGAATTGTACATCATGGGAAATACTGGAACAGGGAGGTTTGTATTTTTTTAAGTAAGGTGTGCATGTAGACATTTCATACATCGGAGAAAGTCAGTTATAAGCAGAAGAGGAAAAATTGAACATATAATTAAGTAGAGATTTGACGGCACATTCTGTTTTGCTAGCGGAGGGAATTGCAGAATACGGGGGCACCGCGAGAGAAAGATTGACTTCACATTGAGCGGAGGTTGATAGAAGGTTATGAGAGAAGGCCTTGTTAGTTGGAGGGGAGAGCAAATGAGTAGAGTGAGATGAGAGGAGAGGGGTAGGCAGGAGTGAGTCCATACAGCAATATTGAAGATTATAAGGGACATATTGTGGTAGATTGTAAATACCAAGACATTCCTTCTGCTATGAATTGGACACTACATAGCACGTGGCAATGATTTTTGAAAAGAGGCTTTTTCCTACTGTCAAAACCAAAATAATTCCTTGCAATAAAATTGTAATTAATGACAACTGCTCCTATTTAACACCGTGTTCAGGAATGCCCTTGCAATATAGATAGTAGATCTCATTGGGCTCTCATTTAGTTAAATTAGGGCACATCAATCGTTCTTTAATACCCTATCTGAAATGCATGTGCTCTCTTCTCTTGCCAGACACTTCTCTGTCAGTTCTACCTGATAGAGCCCATGTGAAAGGTTGACCCCTTGCGGAGCTTTGAGAGGCAGACCTGACGAGGCTCTGGACTCTGCAACCATGGAGATGTCATACCAGGCCATCAAGACTGCCAACCAAGTCAGGGAGGCTGTAAGTGTCAATATTGGAAGACACATGAAAAAATAACTATCATCTTTAGATATTAATCCATCGGCTATTAGACAATGTTTAAGTTACAGCTAAGCATCTCATGATGGTACTCTCATGATATCAGTGTGATGCTGCTCCCATACAGTTAGATACATAATTGACGCAGTAACAGTACCCCTGACCGTGATTTTAAAGTCTGTTATCTCATGAAGAAAGCTGAAAACTTCTCTTGGACAGTGTGGAATTCACAACGTAAACATATATATTGAATATGAAATAAGCGCTACGTGTCTTTTTGGTTCATGTCTTCCTTTAATCTGCCCATCCAGTTTGGCCTGAGACAGTGCTTACCTTATTAGTATGCCCGTCACAGTCCACGTGATGATTTCCAATTTGCTGTTTAAATAAAGAATTTTGGAACAACGCACAATTGAAATGCAGTACATCTGCTCTCGTATATCACCCATATATTTCCCCCATATAATTCATAGATGACATCTATATCAAATCTTGATGTAAATGTAGAAACCAATAACACCAGATGCTGAAGTAGCTAACCAAATTATGTATTCAAATGTGAACCATTACACTGTACATCATAACATAAATTGCGTGTTGTTTTATTTGGGTAATGTTTAAGAGCATTAAAGCATTATTATAATACAGTTTTGTAATAAAGCTTGTGGTGTGTAAGTTTGGATGGTGTGCCTTTGCACTGTATTGTTACTTCAGTATGTGTGAGTGCAGTGTTGAAAATAGCCCTTGTAATTTTAATTCCTTGCGTTAACTCCATAGAATGTGGCTTATTGTCATAATAGACTCTCCCTAAGTCCTAACAACCGATTAAATCCAATCAGTATATGAATACAATTAGGCAAATGTCACAGTATTGCCACCTCCTAAACATATTTGTAAACCTCATTGTAGCTTGTGCAAAGACAAATGAGACAAATTCACATTTTCTTGCTCTCCTTAAATATATACACCCTTTTAGTAAATCCACTGCTAGATGGGGGCCTCTTTACACCCGTACATGTCATGGGGATTTTTGACTGTACGTCACTACCTCTGGTCAATGCGGATTGAAGGTGGAAAGCATAGATTTGGAAGCATAGAAGTACAGCACAACAATACATGTTTTTGCACTACCCTTTACTGCCCATAACATAGGACCACAGCCCTTTGACAATCCTTGCGTGCATGGTGATCACTCATCCAATCACTATTCGGGCTCAAATATGCTTAGCTTTTCAGGAAACACAGAAACATCCCAATAACTATTTTTTGTTTTTACACATAATGGATTGATTCATCGATTAATATCACTTCTGAAGTTCATAATACATGCATACAATAATGTGTGTTGGAATTGATGCTTCAATTTGTATATGTTGTCTTTAATAGGGCAATAGGACCCCTGCAGCCATTAGGGTCTGCAATGAAAAAAATACATTCTTTCATGTAATTACAGCCAAGAATCGTGACGATTAATTGGTCGCTTTGGGGGTGGGGATGCATTATTATACCCCTAATTGTTATATTTGCTTTGTACTTTTATCAATGCTTTTTGATGCAGTAAACTACTTTCTTTAAACCCAAGTTGTAAATAGAGAATTGACTGATATGTTGAGGAATATCTCCAATACATTGAATAATCTGACATAAAAACAGCCTGTTTAGCGTTTTATCGTTTCTGGAATTCTCACGCCAGCACTAATGTCTGCGATAAATTCACCATAAAATGAATCGATCTTGTCATTTCTCAAAAACTTAATAGGTATGAGCCTGGATAGTACTTCGGCCACCAGAGGTTACTAAATGTTGTAGGCGTGGGGCTGAGAGGTGTTCTGGAGATAGTGTAAGTGGGTTTCCTCCCATATCAATATTTTGCTGCTATAAATTTCCACATGATGTGCCACTTTGTTGAGCTATCATTTGTGGCCAGGTCGCTTATAAATTTCCACATGATGTGGGCTTTACCTGGTAAGAAAAACAATGTTTAGTTTTACTTGTTTATTTTTGTAAGTGATTTGTTTACCTTTCCTATACTTTGGAATTCTTCTCGTGTTTTTGTATTGTTTGTTGTTGTAACGCTTTGACTCACCCCAACTGGACATTTGTAAAAAAGAGCTTTATGGCTCATCGGATTCCTCCGGTATAACAAAAATATTCTGATTCTGAAATGCTCACGAAATTGATCAAACATCGCAAACGCTCCTCAAAAAGAGTGTTGATACGGTGAGAATTTCCTGGGTAATATAAACGACGTTACTGTTATTTTAATGCAATGGGGCCTTCTATATTTTTTCCACAGGATGAGCTCAGGACAGAAGCTCGCCGAAAAAATCTGCTGGTCCTCATTTTGCATTACTTGACGGACAGCGGGTGAGCAAACGCCATTTCGAGAGGCACGCATGTTGTCAGGAAAACAATTGTTGACCAGTAATTGAATCGGCCCCGAAGTGGAGACATTTACAAAAGCCAGATTCATCTGAAAAGTGACTGCCCATGTCCAGGCTTGTCATTGTGAAGTGGTTGCACGGCTATCTGGAATTAAGATCAGTGACTCGTACAGTGCAACTGTACTGTAGTGTGTCAGTGAGATTGTGAAATAAATATATATCTTAGAAATTGCAATGCCGTACCGTCAAAAGCTATATTGTGTTACGCGATATAGCTTTCACAAGTTTGACTACGATTGAAGCATAGAGTCACTGTCAATAAACGAGTGGCGTTATGCTACCAAAACGGTTCGACTTGTGATATTAAATTGTGTCTTGTGTTTGGCGTTTGCCGTTCGCTTAACCTCACCAGCGAACCGCAGCAAGTCTGTGCATGTCTCTAAGTGAACTGAATCAATGTCAACCATTAATCAATACACCTTTAAAAAGTGTTTCTGAAATGCCCGCACCTGAAGCAATGCCCTTAACCAAGTGTGTATTGTGTATCCACTTTATGAACACATCACCTTTTGTTATGGTGTTCATCTGCATGTTCTGCAATATACAATAGTACTCTTTGAAAGTAAAATGTCTGAATAAATTGAAGCAATACTGCGGTTACCGGAGGTATTTTGTGTTAAAATTGTACTCTGCTGTTATTTTGAAATTTTCCGCTACTTTGGGACATCCCATCTAATTTACATTGCCGTTCATCGGATGCGCGAATTGAAAGATTTACGAATGGCACATTATGGAAACGAATGAATCACTCCGCAGGATATTTCACACTTAGGCCAACACGAAGCTTTGTCTCCTAGATACATGAGCACCGCTGGCGCCTTGGAACAAGAAACGAACGCAAGCTTGCGGCGCTACGAAGTGTGCGACAACGTGGACCTGGAGACCATCATGATGGAGTACGAGTCATACTACTACGTGAAGTTCCAAAAGTATCCCAAAATAACCAAGAAGCTGGGAGAGAACAGTAAGTCGTAAAATACAGACTCTGCTGTGCTCATTCACAGCTGTCTTTTATACATCTATGTATATAGCTAAATCAGTTTAAGCCTCCAATGAATGAAATTGCTTGTGTGTGGCAACCCCCACTCCAAATGCCTCCCTTCTCCCCGCCTCCTGTAAAACACATGCTGCTCCCTGCAATGTCGAGGCCTTTGTATAGCTTCTTCCTCCCGATCTTCATCTCGCATGACCCTTCTTCCAGTTTTTCCACTCCTTTCCATCCGTTTCCTCTTATTTTCCATTCCTTCTCTTCTCTCTTCTCTTTCCCATTCTTTTTTATGTTTCAAATTGCATCATTGCCTCTGCTCCCCTTGCTGTGGTATGCCACGGGTAATAAGTTGCACGTTTTTAAAATGAGATAATTAATACATTGACGTAATAAAAAATTATCACACTCATTAACATTGCTTTAAAAAAGGGCCATTGCCCAAATATTCAGCCAATTATATACTTTTCTGATGCAAGGCGGTGTTAATGACCATCAATGTAGCGCCTTACATTTTTTTTACATCTTCTATGCATTTCATTTTTTGATCACAGCGGAAAACTGCAGATTTCCTTTGAAATCCGGAGGAAAGCTGAGAAGGTAATTTCCGCCGCTATTCACACGAGGTCGGCAGAGGCTACGCAATGGCGGCAACCTGCACCATGCGTGGTTAGCACTCGGTTGATTTATTTTCCGAGGCCACGCGACCGCTAGGAAAATTCATCTTCCGTGGCACTCAGAGCACGGTGTGCCTACGCCGTCCATTAATTGACGGCGGTATCGAGGCCACGGTTGCTCGCGAGCGCGCCAATTATTGCATTTAACGCAACCCAACGGGAGGCTGTGCACGTTTGTGAGTCTGCGAGCACAATAGTGGTTCACAAAGGATGAGTCGTAAAAATATTACACATTCTCGAGAAACACTGAAAACTAAAAACAGAAATATGTAGGTTATAATCATAATGGGGTTGAGTATATTTGTTTGCTTAATTGCCCTATTGTATCTCAATTCTTATGAAGGTCTTTTGATTGTATCATATTCACGACTGTAATTGGTAATGCGATGTTGCTAAGAAAGAGTATGGTAATTAAAAATATATATATATAGTTACGTATAAAAAATAGCTATGTAAAATTTAAAAGTATATTTTTACTGAAATTACTTGCCTACGTCGTCAGATCTCTTTTAAACTATGTTATTTGCACATACATATATATTTTAAAATTGCGCTTCGTGTCTATATGACTTCTCGTGCTCCAGTTATGATGTTTCGCTTGCATTATCATTTATACTTCCTTACATTTGTTAGAATGTTTTCCCTTGATATGACAAAATCACTTGGAATGTACCTATTCTCATAAGATGTCTGAAACTAATCAGATTTGAATAGGTAACCACCATGCACAAAACATGTGTCAAAGGCTGCGGGGGCCATGTTGTGGGCAGCACCATCTATTGCTCGACTGTACTTCTGTGTTCCTATTTTTATGTTCGCTGCCTTCACCATCCCACGCTGACCTACGTGCTGAAGTACAGAATCTAAATCTTTATTTAACCTGAAGGAATCCGATGAGCTATGAAGCTCTTTTTCACAGATGTCCAGTAGGGGCGGGTCAGCAAGTTGCAACAACAACAATAGAAACACTATAGGAGTGTAATTTAACACGTAGGCTTCCGCGACCAATATTATTTATAACGGTTTTTGGGTTAGATCGCGTTATTTATAAATTGGTCGCAACCCTCCACCACCTGAAACGGCCAATCAGTAAAAATTGTGTCACGTTGACAAAAGACAAATAGTTCATTACTTTAGCCCACCGGTGTGTTGAAGAGTGAATCCACAACATTTACAATTTTTTAGTACGACGTTTCGCTGGTAATTACATCCAGCATCATTGGATGGTGGAGGGTTGCGACACATTTATAAATAACGCGATATAACCCAAAAACCTTTATTATGTATAGGAGTGTAAACTATATAAAAGGTAAGCAAGGATGCAAAATAATTAATTAATTCTATTTAAATAAATGAAGTACAGTACAGTCAAATAATCTCCAACAATCTACAAGGCATGGGAAGGTCCTCATCCTGCAGTGGATTGACAAAAGTGCTGTGCACATGTGGGCTCGCCACGGTGGCGAGATGTTAACTACCTCTCCTTGTATACGGCGGGTTGTGGATTTGATCCCGACCCTGGCACCTGTATATTTGAAGTTTGCATGTTCTCCCCGTGGTCGCTTGGATTTTTCTCCGGGTCCCCCGGTTTTTTCCTCCATATTTAGCAACATGCGTTTAGAGTATTTGGCTCCTAGAAATGTCCACGTGGTAAGCCACTTTGTTGAGCTATCTTTTGTGGTCAGGTCGCTTCTGAAAAAGAGCTATTTTGCTCGGACCTTACCTGGTAAAACAAAAATAGTAAAAAAATGTTGCGATGTAACGGTTATTTTCCTCCTCCCTCGTCGATCGCGCCACACAGAACAGTGAGCAATGCGTCGCAGCCCCTGCCGCGGATCGGCATGAGCCAACGCCCGCCATCCCAGTATGGAGCCAAGAAGGCAGCGCAAGTAAAGGATGGTGCTCGGCAGGTGTGGCCACCCTCTCCACGACGCCGAGCAACATGATGCTGCATTTTGCACAGGACTTAACCCTATCCTGTTCTGATGACGTACGTGAAGGCAGCGAGCTTTAGGCTCCCACAAGGCCATGCAGGAGGTGAACAGGATCCCCACCCTGCAACTTTCAGTCGTCTCGGAACGGGAAAGGCTTCATTGTAATGGAGTTTGTTCGGGCGTACAGTGGACAACTTGGTCGTAGAGGTAGTTTGATCCTGAGAGCATTTGCCGCCTGGATACGGCTCACCCACTCATTAAGCGTACTGGGAGGCCCCTGATTTCATTAGGTGAGAGCCCATTGAGGTTTAATAGTATTAGCACACGGTCAGCGGCGGCAGAGTGTAGGCTGTGCATGCGCTAAAAACGGTCAGCGCCAGGTGCCTGCCATAAATGTTTTTAGCTAGATCACTTATTCGTTGTCCTTTGGTTAAAAAAATAGATCTCTGCCATAGTGATGTGTAATGTCCACGACTGAGAGCTCAGGTGAGCCACCAGATGTTCATTTACGCATATGACAGAGTCGCTTAATCTTGCAAGTGATGTCGCAAGGTCTTCCACATCCACATAAACGCAATGCTTTACGTTGGAGCGCTAAAAAAAAATGACTGAGTAGATGAGGAAATGAAACCGTAAGTACTGCTTTGCAAACTGGCTTAGTGGTGAGCAATCACCACAAGGCTCACCGCAAGACAAGCCAGCTGCTTACAGAGCTAGGGACGCTGGATATTTGTGTTTATATTTCTTATTCTGGGGAATCGACTAAATGTAACGGTGTTCATGAATGTGTGCTCTGTGCTCGAAGTGTCAGGTTCCTGCGGTGGTTTTAACGGTGATGATTAATAACAGTAACCGTAATAAGAGATGGGAATACCTCCAGAATTCATGACATTTAATTCAATGAAAATAAAGGGCTTTCCACGCACTCTCTATTATTGGCGAGACATGACCAACAAATATTTAATTACGACATCGTATGTCCTTGGGCAGGCAGCCAAGCCTTTTTAGTTTGAAAAAGCGGCACGCAGGATTGTTTAACAAATGTCTCCTTATCAAAACGCCTAACGTTGTAAATATTGATGCACACTGGTAACCATGTGTTTTTTAAAGTGTTAAATGGAAGGGACACGAAAAAATGCATTTGTGTTTCTCAGCCTTGTGCTTCTGTTATCAGATGTTTACATTCGGACTGCAAACCGTCAGATCACACTCGATCCTCAAGGCTAATTATGTGGATGTAATCGATTAAATCCTCAACTTACATTTCACAGTTTTTCCTCTTGAGCTGCCCGAACCTATGTTAATAAGTCACTTATAAATAGACCCATTATCTCAATGGGTGTTCTATTTTAAATAGAGGCTATCTCTGAATCAAACTATTCTTTTAGATGTTTGTATAAATGCCTCAAATGTTCTTCATAACTGGTACATCACATTCTAAGTACTTCACATTATTATGTGACAGGTCCTTTTAGCTAAATGTAGCGTTAAATTGTTTGTGCATCGGCTCCGTCGGTTAGTCCATCTGTCTGTAATGGGGGGGGGGGGGGGGGAGACGCGATAACCCTTTCAAGGATGATCCAATTTGAATGAAACTTGAGTGTGACATTGTATTAATATCAGGAACTTGCCCGACAGAAAATGATCCAAATTGATGAAACGGTTGCATGTGCCCTCCCCGCCCCCGGGGGCTAGAGCCGATATCAAAGCTTTATCGTCTCAGTGCCAGCTACTAATTAACTGCTTCCTTGCGTGCTTGGCATGAGCTCTGCTGTTTTGATCGCCAATTAAATCCCTCCAACACAAACTCATGTTGGAAAGCACGAGATAATCCACGCGCGTTTGTGATTTTTCCGTTAGATTTTTCGTGTTATATGTCTACCTTTTTCTTTATCTGTCCTGCAATTCTTTGTGCGCACCTTTGGTAACCTTTGCCGGTGCCGTTGTGGTCACTTATGTTGTCCTTGCTTATGTTTGATTCCTGCAGGAGGCCACTGAACAGCCTACTCCTGCCGAAGCGGATTTCGGGTTGAATGTAGCGCCGATCGGCAGGACGATGGGAGGAAGCGCCCCTCCTCACAGGCGTGTAAGGAACCAACGCGCTCTTTTCCCTACGTTTTAATTTTCTCCAAAATTTATACCGACTATGCTATTGGCGTCATGTCATGAGACGGAGTGTCCATCCACATGTCTTGCAGAGCAGTGCAATCATTTGTGTTAGAGAATGGCTCATGTAAAAAAAAAAGGTTATTAGAGAGCTAAATTAAACTAAACTATTTTTTTTATTTTTCTAGCCAAGGACACTGAGCTATATCACTCTTTTTCAGAAGCGACCTGGCCACAAATGACAGGCCAACGAAGTGATTTATCACGTGGAAATTTCTAGGAGCCAAATACTCTAAATGCATGTTTCTAAATGTGGAGGGAAAAAACGGAGGACCCGGAGAAAAATCCACGCGGCCATGGGGAGAACATGCAAACTCAAAATATACAGGCATCAGGGTCGGGGTCGAACCCATGACCTGCATACCTAGCGAGGTAGTTAACATCGCCACTGTGGCTCCCTTTGAGATCTCTTCAAGTGACCTCTGGCTCACACACTCAGGAGGCAGCACTTTTCCACTCACCCTGCCACGGAGAGTAATGTTTTTCTCATGACAGTCAAATCCATTTTTTTCTCTCCGCCTGATGAAGACCGCTTGTGTCGCGAACGAAACGTCGTGGGTTTTTTGCTTTGATTTTTATTTAATGGTTTATTTATTTATGTATTTATATCTACGTGACTTTACGGAAAGAGCCAATAATATGAATATAGTCAAGTCCATATTTCTGATTTTCAGAGCTGGGGTTTTGCCAAATTATGTGCAGAATCAAATGGAATGTGATGGTTTATTTTGTGCACGGTGTAGTACACAGCATTCTTAACACATTTTAAAAGTGGCTGTGAGGTTGTCAGGAGATGGCAATTCAGCAATTGTTTTTTTTTTATCTCTGAGTGTAAGCCTTTGAATGTTGTCCACTTGTATCGTGACGAGTTTGGTTACACCAGTTTCCTCCCACAAACCAAATGCTCAGGCTTGGAATTGGCCAACAATTCCAATGCAGGAGAGTCCGGAAAAGTCTTGGAACCCCTTGAGACTTTCCTGTGTAAATAACATGATTATTTCAGGATTGCATAGCAAATGTTTCCCTATCAAACACCTAAAGCCGTAAATTATAGGACCATGAGTAATGGAAATGGCATGGGATGTCCTTCATCTAGCAGTGGATAAACGACTGATGATGTTTATATTCAGCACATTCCTCCACTTGTGAGTAAGTTAACACTGGGACTTGCATCACCGAAACAAAACGGTAAATAAACAGAAACAACTGCAAGGCACCTGAAATAAAAAATGCTACAGCGCCTTTAATCATGAGCTTTGTACTTTAGGGTCAAATCATCGACTTTCGAAGCATGATCGGAGATGCCATCCGTGCAGCCTCGGGAGATATCACCACCAGCTCCACTGGATTGTCTCCCGACCCTCCGGTGTGTGCATGTACGAGCGAAGCATTTACACCGGCACACACACACACATACAAAGACAGGGACATCGTATATATAGCCTTTAACAGACTGTTGGGGCAAGTGCTGTTAGCGAGCACTTATTAAGACTGGACCGCACACGCTGCACTATGCTCAGCAGCCTTTGTCTCGTCAGTGCTCATGTTTATACACTGCACGAGGTACTCGTTTCATGCTTAGTGGACCTAAAAAAAAGCCCAGAACTGGTTGAGATAGACATACAAAACAGATGTTATCACATACACTCACGCTCGTGCGACAGACACACTACAGCAAGTCCATGACAGACGTCGCCACTGCTGTTGTCGTCGTCGCAGGATCGTCTGCTGAAGCCGCTCGGTGCGTTTGCGGGGATGACAGGAGAAATGAGGGAGCTGGCTTCCATTATCAGCAGAGTACGTAAATACCCAGCACACACAGTGTCGCCACTCGTCTGTTTGCTCACCGATTTGTTTACTCGTTTATGCCAGTAAACAGGCTTTTGTCGAGACTATGGACTGCCTTTGCGCCTGTGGGAGAAGTGTGGGTCGCTGGTATAAGTATGTATGGTATGTTGGACTTCTTTCGCGCCGTACGTAGCCAACCGTGCTAATCGAATATCTGGTGCTGTGTGTAAACATCGGCACTAGGGATACAAAGGCGGCCGGGCGTGGTGCTGGCCACTCAACCCCTTGTGTGCCGTGCCAGCCTTCACAGGTGCTCGCTAACAGCACTTGCCCCAACAATCTGGTAGAGGCTATACGGGGGATCTTTGTCTTTGGAGAGGGGGATTGTGTAAAAAGTGGCTTTGAGCCCCCGACTAAAAAAGTGGTGCAGTGATAATCGTTCCAACCACACAATTCATGTTTTAGAATCAAATGCTTTTTCTTCCAAGTTACGTACTAGAATCGGATAAGGGCACAATAAATATGCGCTGCAGTGTGACATGCACAGACGTGTCACACTGCACGTTGTGCACCGGAATGCCTGCTTGCGTGTGGGGACACGTGAACAGCTGCCTGCGTGGGCATTCCGAGGGGCCTTATCCGAGCTATTAATCCAGTTGAGCATTAGTGACCCCCTTCGGAACACTGTCTACCACTTATGTTGAATGTGTTGTACCAACAAACAGTAAAGTTGCAAGTGTCACTTTTACTGCCAGAACATATAAATCACCGCAAGATGTTGTGTGCCACCAACCCATAATCACTTAAACCAATAAGGCTGGCAGATAATGATTGTGGGTTTAACTTTTTTTCTTCGTCAATTTTCCAGGATATTTATCTGCAAAATCCCAACGTTAGGTGGGATGACATCATCGGCCTTGATGCAGCCAAGCGTCTGGTAAAAGAAGCTGTTGTCTATCCAATTAAGGTAACGCTATTCATGTAAAGCCTACTTGTTTTAAGGATGGAGAATGTGGCAGGATAAACACTCATTAATTGGCTGAAAACATCGCAATATATGCGCTGTGTACAGTATTTTCAGATTGCGCATCCTTGCGTGATGCAGTGGCACAAATGAAGCTATATATGAACACCAACATTATTTCGTTAGCCCTTCAGCAGTGGAAAGTGTGATGATAGCATACCATTTTCAGTTTTAAAGTAAATACCCTGTACACATGACCATCTGAAGTTGGTTTATGACTATCTGGATGACTATCGCACGTTGGTGCATGATAAGGGCCAATCATGGGCAATTCGAGTCAAGGAAAAAGACATCGAGTAAACATTAAAACAATACCATTACATTAATCTAATAAAGTATTCAATGTAATGTTAACTAGCATTATGATACAGTTGCTATAGACAAGAGGCATTCGTACATGCCGTATAAAGGGAGTGGTGAATGATTAACCCTACATGTTGTGGACTTGAACCTGAGGTGGGATTTAGTGATGTGGACACACAGGCGGAAAAGCAGAAAAGAAGGAGTGACTCCCCTGAGAATAGAAATTTGGTATTAAGAGTGGGCATGATCACAGTTGCTGGAATAGACCGCGCATGAAGACCAGTAAGGAGAGATGACGTCAGGGAAAAAGTGCGTGGCAAGACCTTGAAGGTCTTAAAAGCAGCAATGGAGATTTTGTAACTTATCAGCTTTGGAATTAGAAGTCACAGAGGGAAGAACAGACTGTATTTAGTTATATGCCCACCTTTGCCATCAAGCAAATATCATTCTGAAGTTCCTGCCACAGTGAGTTTTGTTATTCTGCAATAAAAAATTCACAATAATAATAATTATCATCCCTTTGTCATTCCCCTGCTGGGTGGCAAGATGTTAACTACCTCGCCTGGTATGCAGGAGGTCGTGGGTTCGTTCCCAAACCTGACGCCTGCTGTACATTTAGAGTTTGTATGTTCTCCTCGTGGTCGCATGGATTTTTCTCCGGGTCCTCCGGTTTTCCCATCCACATTTAGAATCAACATGCATTTAGAGCATTTGGCTGCGATAATTTCCACGTGATAAGCCACTTCGTTCAGCTATCACTTGTGGCCAGGACGCTTCTGAAAAAGAGCTATATATCTCAGTGGGTCTTACCTGGTAAATATTGTTTTTCTAGGTGAAGGACTCCCCATTGTGTCAGTCATGGTTGTTTAAGCAGGACCTATTCAGATATCACTCCCCACTGACATTAACCATGGCCAGGTATCGAGCTTAGGTATCTGGGTTTATAGCACAGTGCGCTAACCACTGTGCCCTTTGTCTTTATCGCATTGCATTTTTAGTACCCGCAGCTTTTCACCGGCATTCTCTCACCATGGAAAGGCCTCCTGCTATATGGGCCACCAGGTAGATACTCACCGCATCACACAGAAACCTTCGCAGAAGACATATCATGCTACACACTTGATATTTCCCACTATCAGGGCCGGATTAAGGTTCTTGTAGGCCCTAAGTGATTACTTTCTACAGTGGGTACTGCCCATGTTTTTTACCGCCACTGGCACTCGCTTGTTTCACGTGTAGGATAGCAATGCTTGTTTCCCCCTTGCTCTACTCTCTGTTGAGAATGACATTGTGCGATAAACACCATTTGAAGATGTTACTGCTAATTTTATAATGAAAAATTCTCGAAAAGTTAATCTCCGGTGTTAATTCCTCTCACCTTATACAGTGAGGGAAAAATTATTTGATCCCCTGCTGATTTTGTACGTTTGCTCACTGACAAAGAAATAATCAGTCTATAATTTTAATGGTAGGTTTATTTGAACAGTGAGAGGCAGAATAACAACAACAAAATCCAGAAAAAGCATGTCAAAAATGTTATAAATTGATTTGCATTTTAATCAGGGAAATAAGTATTTGACCCCTCTGCAAAACATGACTTAGTACTTGGTGGCAAAACCCTTGTTGGCAATCACAGAGGTCAGACGTTTCTTGTAGTTGGCCACCAGGTTTGCACACATCTCAGGAGGGATTTTGTCCCACTCCTCTTTGCTGATCTTCTCCAAGTCATTAAGGTTTCGAGGCTGACGTTTGGCAACTCAAACCTTCAGCTCCCTCCCCAGATTTTCTATGGGATTAAGGTCTGGAGACTGGCTAGGCCACTCCAGGACCTTAATGTGCTTCTTCTTGAGCCACTCCTTTGTTGCCTTTGCCGTGTGTTTTGGGTCATTGTCATGCTGGAATACCCATCCACGACCAATTTTCAATGCCCTGGCTGAGGGAAGGAGGTTCTCACCCAAGATTTGACGGTACATGGCCCCGTCCATCATCCCTTTGATGCGGTGAAGTTGTCCTGTCCCCTTAGCAGAAAAACACCCCCAAAGCATAATCTTTCCACCTCCATGTTTGACGGTGGGGATGGTGTTCTTGGGGTCATAGGCAGCATTCCTCCTTCTCCAAACACGGCGAGTCGAGTTTATGCCAAAGAGCTCCATTTTGGTCTCATCTGACCACAACACTTTCACCCAGTTGTCCTCTGAATCATTCACATGTTCATTGGCAAACTTCAGACGGGCATGTATATGTGCTTTCTTGAGCAGGGGGACCTTGCGGGCGCTGCAGGATTTCAGTCCATCACGGCATAGTGTGTTACCAATTGTTTTCTTGGTGACTATGGTCCCAGCTGCCTTGAGATCATTGACAAGATCCTCCCGTGTAGTTTTGGGCTGATTCCTCACCGTTCTCATGATCATTGCAACTCCACGAGGTGAGATCTTGCATGGAGCCCCAGGCCGAGGGAGATTGACAGTTCTTTTGTGTTTCTTCCATTTGCGAATAATCACACCAAATGTCACCTCACCAAGCTGCTTGGCAATGGTCTTGTAGCCCATTCCAGCCTTGTGTAGGTCTACAATCTTGTCCCTGACATCCTTGGAGAGCTCTTTGGTCTTGGCCATGGTGGAGAGTTTGGAATCCGATTGATTGATTGCTTCTGTGGACAGGTGTCTTTTATACAGGTAACAAGCTGAGATTAGGAGCACTCCCTTTAAGAGTGTGCTCCTAACCTCAGCTCGTTACCTGTATAAAATACACCTGGGAGCCAGAAATCTTTCTGATTGAGAGGGGGTCAAATACTTATTTCCCTCATTAAAATGCAAATCAATTTCTAACATTTTTGACATGCGTTTTTCTGGATTGTGTTGTTGTTATTCTGTCTCTCACTGTTCAAATAAACCTACCATTAAAATTAGAGATTGATAATTTCTTTGCCAGTGGGCAAACATACAAAATCAGCAGGGGATCAAATACTTTTTTTTCCCTCACTGTATATATAAACATTACATGACTCTGCCTCTTTTTACATACACTTTGCCTATTCTTGCTATATAATTATATTTATTCAAGAAGATATCTTGGTTACATTTTTTTTCATACAAAAAACATGGTACATTTATTTTCGTAGGCCGTTTAGTTTTTGTAGGCCCTAGTCCATACGTTCACTCATCCATGTGTTCCTCTTCCTGTATTTTGAAGCATGCATCCTTTTCGTGCTACTTTGCACATTTTTCAGCTTTTGTTCAATTGTATTTGTCAATGTCTATGCTCCTGTTCCATGTCATAGCAGGTGACACAAGTAAGTGGGCTGGCAGCCACTTGCATTTAATTGACTCGCAATAACATTAATCTCAATAGCCATGTTACAGACCAGGCGATTACACAACCATTGCTCCTACATCTTTAGCTTTGTCCGAGTGTCCCAGTGTTTGCCTTCCTTTTTCCAACAGGCACCGGCAAGACAATGCTGGCTAAAGCAGTGGCCACTGAGTGCAAGACGACCTTCTTCAACATCTCCGCCTCCAGCATAGTCAGCAAGTGGCGGGGAGACTCGGAGAAACTTGTCAAGGTGCCATTGCCGGCAGTGACCATCACTTTTAAGTCCCTGGGGCCACGGCGAGCACATTGAACTTGAACTTCTTTCCCACCGTACGTAGCCAAACATGCTAATAGTTTGATCAGCTTGGATTCTCTCTCCCTGTGCCGCAGGTGCTATTCGAGCTGGCTCGGTACCATGCGCCATCTACGATTTTCCTGGACGAGTTGGAGTCGGTCATGGGGCAACGTGGTGCTGGCGGCGCTGGGTGAGATAATTGCCCTTGCCAACGCCACGCTCGCGGACGCAGAGGGGATCGTGGTGGGGGAGGGGACAGGTGGACGTTTTCCCCAGGCCTCAGATCTGAGTGGGCCGTAGAAAACGCCAAGGGGGCCTCAATGTGATTTTTTTCCCACAGGCCTTTAAAAATCCCTGAAGCGACCCTGACCGCGCGATAGGTTTAAGGCTGCACTCTGTGTTCCATTTGCATCCACTAAACAGTACGTCTCTGGTAGCTATTGGAATGCGAGTTACAAAGTGCTCTGTAAATAAATTCGGCGATAGGCAGAAAGCATTTCTGCTGATAAGATGGTGTAGCTCAATGGGGCATTGCCTCTTTAAACAAAGTCGTTTAGTTATTTATATAAAGAAAATACATTTTTTGCAAGGGATTGGCTTATGATATTTTGTCATTTTCTCTTTGAGTATTTTAGTATGCAGGAGGAAACATGATTGCCTGAAGTAAATCCAAAACGTCCAACAACCATACTACCTTTACTGCAATGTACAGGCCACATCATAACCCTGGTAAACTGTGTCTTACACGATTATGTATATACGTGATCCAATAACCCTGGCTTGGATTACAGGCATATGCCACCACGTCTGCCAATTGAGATATTACTTTCATAGTTCAGCAATTAATTATAAATTAACCAAATATATATGATCATCACTAATCACTATATATCCACTGCTGGATGAACACCTCCCCAATCTGACCTCATGGCATGAGGATATATTTATTTCTAAAATTACGCCCGAGTCTTAAGAACTATTTTCACAAGTGTTCCGGATATTTGGCCATTTACTTGAGCATTTTTGTACGGGGAGGAAAACTGTCGTTTCTGCTGTCGAAAACCTTGCCACACTGCCCTCTACAGGCACCTCATTGACATGCACGTGGATGTTTGGAACATGCGATGGCGACATCTGTGCAGAATTCCACCACACCCAAGTTACGCTTCGGGCGTGCAGTACAACCACTAATTATGCAACAGCACAGTTAAAGCCATGCCCGGTGGTGACTATATTCATCTGTCTGACCTAATGTCCGTCGAACATAATCAGGTTTTACAGTGAGTCAAATATAACCTATAAAGTGAATGGAGTGCAGCGGGACCACAGCAGTGAACGCAATGCGCTACGTAAGGGTGACGAGAGTTCGATTCCGGCCGACGGCTAACATTAATTACGAGTGGTAGCTGAACTGGTCATGAGCACCTGCCTGTCACCAGCCCGTACTGGTCAACAGCCCGCATGACCGAAAGGTGTGGGAAGGCGTTCAACCAAAAGTTTAATGTTAAAGGGTGTAAACATTAATTTTAAAAAAAAAGTTGTAAAGGTTCAACAGTCACATTTACCGTAGGGGCCCCAAAAGGCAGCGAGACCATGGTACGGCCACGTGTTTTGTGAGCGCACAGTGGCGAACACGAGGGCAGCCGTCGCATGAAAACAGAGCTGCTCGTTCAGATGGACGGCCTGGCACGCTCCGACGACCTTGTGTTTGTGTTGGCGGCATCAAACCTGCCCTGGTAAGCCTGCGGCGGGCACGGCTGATCTCTGTATAGCAAGGCGTGTTGAGAAGTGTGCCTCTCGCGTGGATAGGGATCTCACAAATGGTTCCGTGACATCACATCCCACGGGCCATTCTCTATCACAGGGTAATGCACCGCACGGCAAGACTCTTGAATGGGCACTTCTTTGTTTCTGTCATGATACCGATAGCACCGTGGAATACATTTTCGGGAATACTAATTTTGTAGATTCAAAGCTTGTGCACAAGGCAGTGAAGGTTAGTATTGTGTCTCGGTGTGGGCCGATTGGGTGTTGTGGGGATTAGTGGTGCAGTGCTTAGCACACTGTGTTACGCATTCGGCCACCTGAGTTCGATTTTCAGCCATGGTTAACATCGCTGGAGATCGATATCTAAACCAGTCCGAGGCCTCCTCTTGATTGACTCAGCCTTAAATCAGCACTGGAAAGACGGAGGCATCCAGGCATGGCGTTATCCACACCATCCCTGCCCTTGTTTGCCGCTCCGGCCTCAATAGGGCTTTAACTAACAGCACTTGCCTCAGCAGCCTGTAACAGACTACCCAGGAGAATCGTCGCCTTTGTGTCCATAGGGAGCTGGACCACGCCATGCTGCGGCGGCTGGAGAAGCGAATCCTCGTGGACCTGCCCAGCGCGGCGGCCCGGCGTGCCATGATCTTGCACCACCTTCCACCCGTCAACTCCGGCACGGGGCTGGAGATCCGCACGGAGCTGGACTATGAGCAGCTGGCTCAGGCAAGGACGCACCGCAACCGGCCGGCTGCGGCGGTCGACAGTCGCCGGCCGGGTCTGTCTGGGTCGGTGACCTAGTGAGTAATGTATCAGGTGTCACCGCGGACGGCGAGGACGTGGATGTATGCATGTTGAACTTCTTTCGCACCGTACATAGCCAATCGTGATAATCCGAGGTGCGCGGGAAGGACAACTAAACAAAAAAAGCAGTTCTAAAAGAGTTTGTTTTCAATCTAGATTTTAAAGTGTGTAGCTCCAGTGGCTTCCTAATCAGAATATGTGTTTATACTGGAGGAATCCGATGAGCTATAAAGCTCTTGTTAATGAAAGAAGTCTGTGATGGACGAGCAGGCGACAGAGGGTTACTCGGGGTCGGACATCCTGCTCGTGTGCAAGGAGGCGGCAATGCGGCCCGTTCGCAAGATCTTCGACGCGCTGGAAAGCCACCGGCCAGGTGAGGCAGACAGCAGAGCCCAACTCTTAAAGTTACCGGGGGAGGAGCGCTGTTGTCAAAGTCTCGTTTTGCGTAAGCCACCGTTGTTGCAGCTATGAATTAATTGATGTGGGGAGTAAGAATGACGGGTGTGTTATTCATTTGTACTGGTTGTTGGCAGTCCCATATTCGTTGCAACATATACATATTATCTAGTGGATTTCGCAGCACTGCACTCTGCTGCCCTTCATATAGCCCCAAGCCTATAACAATCTGTGCATGGAGGTCACCCATCCTACCAATATTCAGGCTCCATCCTATGCTTAGTTCCTGAGATCTGATGGAAGTCAGGCGCATTCCAGGTGATGTGGTCATAGGCCAGGAAAAAAAGATGATCGGATGCACTTGCCTTCCATCTTGTGCACTTTGTCTGTGTCGGGATGATGGTGGCGTTACCAGAGGAAGCCCTGCCGGCGCTGTGCCTGGACACGCTGCACACGGGCGACCTGCTGGACGTGCTGGCGCACACCAAGCCATCCGCTCGGACCCTCTGCGCACGCTACACTGAGTGGCAGCGCGAGTACGAGTCCGTGTGAAACCTCCACGTCCGGGCCACCGCGACATCACCCTCTAGTCTCGGCTCTGACCGACAGCGTCCTCTGCTGAAGAGAGAACACTTGCCATTGGACGTAAGGGAAGAGGCCCTGGGACACGTTCCTCTGTGACCAGTGATGGCTTTTCACCTGTAAAGCTAGCAAACAACCTGCTTTGGCTGTTAGTCCAGGTTTTTAGAAAAGCTGTACCGGTGTCCCGAAGCATTGGTCAAAAAAATCAGGATTTAATTCCAGTTTAACATTTTCTGGCCGCGTGTTCAACTCGAGTTGTGGTCAAAGGATGGGGCTACCCGAGTAGTTGACGGGCATTGGCAGAGAGGTAGGTATGAACTGTAGGCAGGACCAACGTCAGAAAGAAGCAAGCCACTCACCATGTGAGAGCAGGGCTAGTAACTGAGTGGACGTGGCAATGTTAAGAGTGGCCAGGGCTGACAGCGGTAGGAGCTAGGAGCTTACCAAGTGTCCTGGATGAGCTTCCCAGAAATGTGGTAGCTCTAACTCGCGTGTGTGTGTGATGCGTGTGGGTGCGAGGCTGCCACCAAAGCTCACCGACGTGTGAAATTTGCCGTGTTGCTATGCTATGCGAGACTCACTGCCTAGGTTTTGTTTGAAAATAATAATGAAAATAGTCGAGGCGACGCAGAATAACGAGCACAATTCGGCGTCAGTGCACCTTTGCTGTGGCAGAAGGGGCAATGTGCTTTATCGGTAGCGGTAAGGCGAATGACTGGTAAGCGATGATGCACAAGCGAGCTTTTCTTACTACCTGCGTGTTGCTGCACTTTGTTCCAATTCATGTTCATTGCCTTCCCTTCAGGGGTGAAACCCTAATTAAGCTGTACGTGGTGCATTGCAGACATTACACTCAGTGGCCTAGCGCCGTTGGCATGGGTCCTGGTGCATGGAATGAAATGCTCCCCCCTTTATAATTTCCCTCCACTTTTTTAGTCCGGTGCCTGGGCCCCTCCGGTCCATTGGCCCCTGTGCACTTGTACCGCCCACACACACGATAGCTACGCTCACAATCTCTCTCTCCATCTCTCTTCCCGGAATTAAAGCGCTACAAAAAATAAATCCATAGTCAAAACTATCTCAGTACCTCGTACAATCCAGTACTGGAATCCCTACAGTGAGGTAAAAAAGTATTTGATCCCCTGCTGATTTTGTACGTTTGCCCACTGACAAAGAAATGATCAGTCTATAATTTTAATGGTAGGTTTATTTGAACAGTGAGAGACAGAATAACAACAAAAAAATCCAGAAAAACGCATGTCAAAAATGTTAGGAATTGATTTGCATTTTAATGAGGGAAATAAGTATTTGACCCCTCTGCAAAACATGACTTAGTACTTGGTGGCAAAACCCTTGTTGGCAATCACAGAGGTCAGACGTTTCTTGTAGTTGGGCACCAGGTTTGCACACATCTCAGGAGGGATTTTGTCCCACTCCTCTTTGCAGATCTTCTCCAAGTCATTAAGGCTTCGAGGCTGATGTTTGGCAACTCGAACCTTCAGTTCCCTCCACAAATTTTCTATGGGATTAAGGTCTGGAGACTGGCTAGGCCACTCCAGGACCTTAATGTGCTTCTTCTTGAGCCACTCCTTTGTTGCCTTGGCCGTATGTTTTGAGTCATTGTCATGCTGGAATACCCATCCACGACCCATTTTCAATGCCTTGGCTGAGGGAAGGAGGTTCTCACCCAAGATTTGACGGTACATGGCTCCGTCCATCATCCCTTTGATGCGGTGAAGTTGTCCTGTCCCCTTAGCAGAAAAACATCCCCAAAGCATAATGTTTCCACCTCCATATTTGACGGTGGGGATGGCGTTCTTGGGGTCATAGGCAGCATTCCTCCTCCAAACATGGTGAGTTGAGTTGATGCCAAAGAGCTCCATTTTGGTGTCATCTGACCACAACACTTTCACCCAGTTGTCCTCTGAATCATTCAGATGTTCATTGGCAAACTTCAGACGGGCATGTATACGTGCTTTCTTGAGCAGGGGGACCTTGCAGGCGCTGCAGGATTTAAGTCCTTCATGGCGTAGTGTGTTACCAATTGTTTTCTTGGTGACTATGGTCCCAGCTGCCTTGAGATCATTGACAAGATCCTCCCGTGTAGTTCTGGGCTGATTCCTCACCGTTCTCATGATCATTGCAACTCTACGAGGTGAGATCTTGCATGGAGCCCCAGGCCGAGGGAGATTGACAGTTATTTTGTGTTTCTTCCATTTGCGAATAATCGCACCAACTGTTGTCACCTTCTCACCAAGCTGCTTGGCAATGGTCTTGTAGCCCATTCTAGCCATGTGTAGGTCTACAATCTTGTCCCTGACATCCTTGGAGAGCTCTTTGGTCTTGGCCATGGTGGAGAGTTTGGAATCTGGTTGATTGATTGCTTCTGTGGACAGTTGTCTTTTATACAGGTAACAAGCTGAGATTAGGAGCACTCCCTTTAAGAGTGTGCTCCTAATCTCCGTTCGTTACCTGTATAAAAGACACCTGGGAGCCAGAAATCTATCTGATTGAGAGGGGGTCAAATACTTATTTCCGTCATTAAAATGCAAATCAATTTCTACCATTTTGACATGCGTTTTTCTGGATTTTTTTGTTGTTCTGTCTGTCACTGTTCAAATAAACCTACCATTAAAATTATAGACTGATTATTTCTTTGTCAGTGGGCAAACATACAAAATCAGCAGGGGATCAAATACTTTTTTCCCTCACTGTGGGTTTAGGAGGAAGTTAGAAAATTCTAAAGCATGGACCGGTAGATAAAGTAGGAAATTATATGTGGTGGATGCCCAAAGCACAAGCTCAACTGTGATGCAATAATCCAGACTTTGCACCGCTCCACGACAGGCGTGAATGTTTGCTTAGCACGACAAGCCACTCGTTCGAGAGAAGTCACATCCCAGACGATGAAGAGTTTGTAGATTGTTTAAGCGCGAGTTATTTTTACACAATAAATTATATTTGAGTGTATCAAAAGTTATTTTGCTGTTTTACTTGCAAGTTACATCTATTACCTATTATGCAAATTACTGAGCCATGACCTATCCACTGCTACACGAATGCCTCTCCATGTTGTCGCCATCCCTCACAGTCTTGCGATGCCATGATGTATCTCACTCGCCCACATTAGCTAACCTTATCGCTCCATTGCTGTGTGGTGATCATCCTCTTGGGCGGGCTACCTCGTTCGGATGTCATTCCATCACGAATCTCGTGCATTGGCCATCATAGCAATGTCTCCTGCCCAAGTTCCATTACCTCACCTAGCCATCAATGTCTCTAGTTTCCATTCTCAAATCCATGTTCTGTAATCCAGTAAGTTATAATTACTCACGTTTCATACATAGCGGGTAAATGCAATGGTTAAAAAACGTTATTTAGGTGCATAGGGCACCACGGTGGCGAGATGTTAATAGTGGGTCGTGGGTTCCATCCCGACCCTGACGCCTATTGTATATTTGGAGTTTGCATGTTCCCCCCATGGTCGCGTGGATTTTTCTCTCCATGCCCTCCGGCTTTTCCCTCCACATTTAGAAACATGCGTTTAGAGTCTTTGGCTGCTATACATTTCCACGTGATAAGTCACTTCGTTGAGCTATCATTTGTGGCCAGGTCGCTTATGAAAAATAACTATATAGCTCAGTGAGCTTTATGTGATAAAATAAAAACAGTTTGGTATTTTTCTTTTCATTATCAAATTAAATTTTCCATTAGGACTCCAATCACATTTTTTTTGTAAATCATCTTCTAACGTAGCTTTGAATAGCCTTGATGAAAGCAATCTGCTTACCTAACTCTAAATGATGTCTCAATGTAACTCTCCCATTAAAAAAATATATTATTTTGGTAACGTATACATATTTTACATGTAGGAAGTATTATAACAGTAATATTGTCACGATGCTAATCGTGGACAATATTCAAATGTGAAATGTTGGCTCTGCTCCTAGAACATGATTGCAGCACAAAGATTTAATAAACAAACTTTGAGCTAAATCGAGGTCTGGTAAAACCTACCATGCTGTTCTAAAAGCAATAAGTGGATAGAATAGTTCAGACAGTTTCGTTTCACGCAACACTTTGCGCCCTCTAGCGGACACAGCAAGCTGACGTGTTTTTACCCGTTGCTGCGTGCGATAACACTTTTTACTGCCCGGCTTCGCCCGGGACTTGAATTCACCACGCCCTGCCGCCTTTGTCTCCCCAGTGGCGATGTTCACACACACCACACCAGTTACTCGTTTGAGGCTGAGTCGACCTAGGGGAGGCCCAGGACCGGTTCAAATAATCGTCACCGGTGGTGGCCGTGAGTGGAAATCGAACTCGGGTCGCCGGGTTCGTAGTGCAGCGCGCTAAGCACTACACTACAATGCGTTACGCTTCCACATGCGCGGGTCACATGACAGATTTTACGTCACAGCTCGCTTGCCGTGCAAAAAAATATGCATTATTGAGCTCCCCCCCCATTTGTTTTTATTTTATAATTTTTGCATGGTGTACAGTCTGGAAAGTACCCACATGGCAAATTTCAAGTTTGTTGCATGTCGGTAAGTACGCTAAACATTTTGAACAGACACACAATCACAACTTTCCCTTTTATATATGTAGATTATTATTATTCTTACGCTTGTTTACCCAGAAAAGCATCACTGAGGCTCTTTATCAGGAGGGTCTTGCCAAGCTTTCGCAGGAGTGCCCAATGACTGATATGTCTATGCGTATAGTGTACCAGAAGCACTGTGTACAATTGCGTGTAATTGTCCAAATGTGTCAAATGTGGACAAGAAAGCTGGCACACAGTGGACCTACTCTTGTGAACTACGTCACGAGATCGTTCATGTCCACTGTGAAGCAGATGGCATGTATATATGTGTTTTAACGGGTAATGCACCGCGCTGGATTAATGAGAACTGTCATTGGCACTGAACCGCGAACGTCTCCAACATTCGGCGAATGTGCTACCACGAGGCCCCATGTCACCGCCGAAATTGAGCGTCACAACACGGACTTTGCGCGACGATTCAACTAATCACTCTGCAGTATAAACAAGTGCAGTGCGGTGATAGCGTGGTGGTCGTCAGATGCGAAGCTCTTCATGAAAATCTTACCGGTTAATGCGGCCTCTTTCTCTCGGAGGGTGAAGACGGGTAGAAAATTCAGAGCCAGTGGACACTTTCAAAGATGTTGATAATGATTTCAAATAAAGGCAAGGAAGATACAGCTCCAGTTTTAGTCTTGCAATTTTATAATTTAAAGTCAAACACAACTCACATTTTATATTTGCCATATACGTTGCACACACAAGGTGCCAGCGCATCCCATTACCCGGCTGGACGATGAATGATGTCCCGTACTGGACGAAACAAGAAGACTGCATGGAAAGCGTACAACACAATCACGTCCTCAAAGACCTTGGGAAAGGAGAATTTATACGTCAAACAAGAGGGCATGCAGAGAAGTGTGTGTGGAAGTCGTATAGTAGTGTACCAGAAGCACTGTGTTACAACATTTCCGATAACTTTTTTTGGTGATTTCGGTCCTATAAAATGAAATTCGTGCGTGGAAAACTAAATATTCCCGTCCAGCAAAACCCAAGTCCTTCGGGAAAAAAAAAGTGATTTGGCAACTTTCCCTAAAAAACACCTCCTACATCTTACGCAGCAAACATACGTGAGGAATGTTCCTAGTCTACAGCCTGTCCCACCAAGGGAGGTCCCCCTCTTACCCCCCACACCCTTGCGGTCCAATCCCCTGCCGTGGTCCGCGTGGGCTTGCCGTCCGACACACCAAGTGGCCGAGCAACCCGCCCCCGTCGCCCAGAGTGTGCCGATCGACCTCTCGCGCCGAGAGGTCTCACGCCGTGGAGTCCCCACCGTGGACCAAGAAGTTTGCTAGGTCGGAGCCCGAGCCGTCCGGGTCACGGTCGGTGGTGCAGGAGTAGCAGACCTTTCCCACGTCGCGCCAGCACGGCCGGCAGTAGAGCGAGCGGCACTTTGTGTTGGGGCAGGAGAAGGGCTCACCGGGGTTCGTTTGGCCGCACACGACGCAGGCGCGCGAGACGAAGTGCGACAGCCAGCCGAAGAACTTGGGCCACTTCCTCGCCAGCATCTTCACGATGGAGAACGCTGGCTGCACGCATGGCAAGCGCGCATCGTCATCGTCGTCGTCGTCAATGTCAGTAATACTGTCGCCAACACCGCCATCGTCATCGTCACCACCACAATCGCTATCCTCATCATCGTTGTCTTCATCAATAATGCCACGGCTGCCACACCACCACCCATGGTCATCATCATCATTGGCACGGACACTGCCACCTTCACCAACCACAATCATCTAACTATCTTTATCATCAATGCTGGTGCCGCCAACGATACCACCACTACCACCGACATCATCATCACTGTAAATGACACCGCTACTCTCACAATCATCTAATCGTCATCACTGACCATCAACATAAACACCATCACTCCCAGCTTAATATTTTTCCAATAACCAAGTTGACGGTAGACGTTCTAGCATCACCAATAAACGTGCGTGCACCTCTCGTTAAAGTGTGATGTTATGTTTCTTTCGTAACAATTACATCAGTAGTAATCTACTCTGCTGAAGCAAAGAATATCAATAATTATAAGTAAAAAAACGCTGTCATTCACAAAGCCACTACATTCTGGAGATCCCATGCCAGCTGAACACCTGGCTGTAACATGCTAATGGTACTGCTGAGTACTAATGAGTACTAATAAATACTAATGGGTACTAATAATTAGGAAGTCGCTGGGGCGATGCACTTTTAAATCGAGATTGAAAACTCATTTCTTTTTAACTGCCTTTTGCGTTAAGTTTGTTGTCCTTCCCCTGCGCCTCCAATTAGCACGGTCGGCTACGTAGAGTTGCGAAATAAGTTCAACGTGCATGCATACAATGAGTTTTAAGTAGAAATTACAGTGACCCAACCCAGCGCAAGAAATAAGTTGCGACCATGCACAGGCACTGATCGTGCAAACGATGACAAAAGAACGTACGGCAGGGGCTGCACTTACCCTAACGCGCTGCTTCGCCTTCGCGGCGATCAACTTCTTGGCGAATTTCAAGAAGCCCTTCCGTCGGCGCAAGTAGTCGTTGTAGAGGTGAACGACTCGCGTCTTCTCTCTCTGCACGATTCAACGAGAACATTGCGACTCTCACGTGCACGCTTCCGGGAGCGTATCGCGACGACGAGAAAGGAATTTTCACCAACGAACTGACGCCATCGCGACAGACGCATCGTTACAGGCGCATCGGGTGGGGGGGGGGGGTGTAGGACCGCCGGTGTAGGACCGGGGCACGTAGCGACGCAGGGCAAAGCGAGCGGAATCGTCGCACCTTGGGGTAGAAGAAGGCACAGATAACCCTCCTGAGCCGCAGTACGTAGCCCTGGCTGACCATGATGAACACGAGCGCACTGTAGATGCCGAGGATGAGGCCGTACATCTTCCAGCTCATGGCCTTGGACTGCGGGAGGCACTCTGTGACAAAAGCGGACAACCCGGAGACAGCCCACCGCACACACGGAGTGCGTGACCCTCAACGCTTCTGCCTCCTTGGCCACACCTCGCAGACCCGTGCCGCCAACCCCTGGCAAGTCCCGGGGTTCGTTCACCCAGTCACTCATCCGAGCACTCGCCAAACACTCGCCAAACACAACCCAGCTTAGCTTCTGAGCGGCAAACATTGAGGGTGCTCGTAGCGCGGTTTAAAAGGAAAAGGGTGCGACTCATCCCACTCCACCTGCTCACCCTCCCTGGCCCTCCCCCACCTCCTCCACCCCCCCAACCCCCGCTTCCCACCCCCCTTCACCACCCCCCAACCCCGTTTCCTCTCCAGGGTCCCAGCTCCTCACCGTAGTTATCGGAGACCGCGTTGACTGTGTGGTTCGTTTCGAGCGCCCGCATCAGTATCCTCAGCACGTTGGCCAACATCGATTTGCCGTTGACGTCGACCCTCAGCTCGTGGACGCCTGGGATCGCGCGCGAGAGATGCGAATGGCCACCGCACCTCCGATTAACAAGGTTGGCTACGTACGGTGCGAAAGACGTTCGGCATACGGTACATACGTACAGAGCAGTGGTACGTTTCTCTCAAACCCTCCACCACCCGACATGGCCAAACAGTAAAAAAATGTGTCACGTTTACAAAGGACAAATAGTTCACTACTTTAGCCCTACTTTAGTGAACTATTTGTCCTTTGTAAACGTGACACATTTTTTTACCGTTTGGCCGTGTTGGGCGGTGGAGGGTTACGACACATTTATAAATAACGCGATCTAACCCAAAAACCTTTATTATGAATATTGGTCGCGAAAGCCGACGCGTTAAACTTTCTCTCAAACGTCAAAGCCGCGCGTGCCAGCACTCTCTCGGCGAGCACTGCACAGGGGTCTATTGATATTTAATTAAATTGTTTTGTGATACAGCATTCCCTCGTTATCCGCGAGGGATGCGTTCATCTCGGGGTCTATTGAGATTTAATCAAATTGTTTTGTGATACAGCATTCCCTCGTTATCCACGAGGGATGCGTTCATCTCGGGGTCTATTGATATTTAATCAAATTGTTTTGTGATACAGCATTCCCTCGTTATCCGCGAGGGATGTGTTCATCTCGGGGTCTATTGATATTTAATTAAATTGTTTTGTGATACAGCATTCCCTCGTTATTAACGAGGGATGTGTTCCCGAGATGCTTGTGAAGGGAACATTTTGTGGAGAAATTATATTGGCCTACGAATATTGTACGTTTCAATATCTGCAGATGCTTATAAAGCTTCGATAAGTTATCTCTCGCTCTCTCGTGTCTTTATCTCATCACTTTCTCTATCGTCACTTTATTCCATCACTTGATGTCATCACTTTATCTCATCACTTTCTCTCTTTCTCTCTATGCAGTCGTGTAGAGTTCCAGATGTGATTCACGGATAGCCAAAATCGTGGACAGCAAGTTCGTGAATAACGAGTGAATACTGAACTGCATTGTGGGGCACACAGTGGGTGGGGGGGGGGTCTTTTCTGCTCAGCCTGAAGTGGACGGTGGGGACCCAGTAAACACACGACGTTTGACACGTGGTTAGAACCGTTGCACCAACGTTGGCCTGACGTTCCGCGTACACTGGTGGTGGGGGGCGTGGCCTTGCCTTTGATGTTGTACTCGACTTTGCTGTGTTTGGCAAAGATGTTGATGAACACCACGATGCACCAGTCGACGATCAGGAGGAAGACCATCATTAGAATCTGGACGCCCAGGATCACAGCCATGAAATACTAGAGGTGGCTCAGGATGGAGGAGGGGGGTCGATAGAGGGGAGGAGGAGAGAACAAAATCACAAACGCGTGGACACACGTGAGCACCTGTACGCACGTGCAAGTGTAGTACAAGTTCGGGTTTATTTTGTTTAACCAGGCGATAACTCAAGAGACCAGATAGAGTGTCATTTGCAAGAGCGTTCCTGGGGCATTACTCCACCGGTAGGGTGTGATGCTTGCTGTATATAGTCACAATTCAGTCATTTGCGGGTACATTTGGGAGCTAACGCTCCCATTTGTGGATCTTGAACGTCCACCGTAAAGCAGACGGCGCGTATTATTTTGGTCATAACACCAGCGGTAATAATTAGGGCGGCCACTCGATTCGAACCGCGAACCTATGAAACACAAGTGGCCAACGCACAATGGCTAGGCTTGTGGCCACCCTGTCGTCCAGCACTGTGGAGGCGAGGGTTGGTGAAACTCCCGTCCTGTGTGTCGGCAGCGAGGTGCCATGTCCTGGCTCACCAGGAGAAGGCGATACAGCAAGTGTGGACCAATGTTAATCTGACCCATCTGTATGGGATAGAGTGTTGCCCCTCGCACACGTGGGTGTTCTCCGGCTGTTCCGGTTTCCTCCCACATGCAAAAAGACTAATTGGAAATTGTCTGAAAGCATTTTAATATACGCACACCTCCGTGTCTGCGGATGGCACGGCGTTGCGTGATGCAGTTGCATAAATGCCGCCATATAAAACTGAATATTAATGCGTATTATTGCGTAAATAATAATGAGTTTGGCTTCTCGCGGGGAGAAAACTAGAGGACTTAGAGGAACCCCAGCACGCACACGAGGGGGGTGAAAACCAGCAGCGTCTCGCCTAAACCACGCAGCCTCAGGTTGGCCGCATACAGGGCGGTTCGCTCATTAAGGGCACTCACAAACGACTTCTGCTCATCCTCGCTCATCCTCAGGCTGCACGGGTTGACATACTTGACCACCTCGGCCCGCTTGGGAGGGAGAAGCGTCTGCTGTTTCTGCGAGCGACACGTACGGGGAGACGCGGCGTTACGCGGCGTTACGCGACACCGGCCAGCGACAGCGAGCGCTGGCGTTGGGTCGATAATCCGACGTTGGGCTTCACGTGCCGAGAGTTACTGCTGTAGGAAACGCGGGGAGGCATCGTGCCGAACAAGAACAACAAGGAGAAGATCCCATCGGGGGAGCCGTAACAAGCGCGAGCGTGAAAGAGCCGCATGGAGATGCGTGTCATTGCCCTAGGTCAGGGGTCTACAACCAAATAGACAAGAAGAGCCATTTTGGTGGGGGGGGGGGGGGGAATTCTGGACAAAGCACAATATTTCAAGGGCTGCGTTGCGTGTGAATACGTGCACGTGCACTACATCACGAGGCAGTCCGTAAAGAGTCGCATGCGGCTCCTGAGCCGCAGGTTGCCGACCCCCCTTTGCCCCTGGGTGGACGGGGACGAACGTGAGACAGCCGAGGAATGAAATAAAACAAATGCGAACTGGGAAGGCTCTCCGACCTTGGCGCGTCTCCTGGCGTCGATGATTCTGAAGTAGCGCGTCAGGTACATATTGTCGTGGACAACGTCCCCGTTGTATTTGTTCACGTAGCCCGAACACCTGCAGGGTGACAGCGAGCACACGGGCGTCTGCGAGGTGGAAAAGCGGAGGCACGTTTACGCGCGGCGACACGGCGCGTTGGTGTCGAGGTGAAGTTTCCGCCCATTCATCTCATCCTGTACATGCAGTGACGTCATTTCGCGTTGTGCTACTGCTAACCTTGGGAGATATATTCACGTTAACATTGATTTTATATATTCATTAATCGACGATTGAATAGCCCAAGTTGCACGGACGGCAAAGGGCTTTGCGCACTGCGCTTGAAAACCGGCGACCTGAATTCGATTCCAAGCCGATCATCAGCCGCGTGCCACATTTATAATCGTGCCCTTTTCCTGATTAAAACTGCAATGCAATGATAATTGTAATTTCAGCTGACGAATACTGCTGCCAGGTCCAGATTTTATCGGAGAAACGATGGACAAACGTGAGAGGCGTGGTGCCATGGGGCGTCTGGATTTTTGTGAACAAATCCTGCTTTGGGAAATAAATGAGTGACACGAATAAGCCTGGCTCGGTGCCACGACGCCGCGTCGATCGTGCGAAGGCACTGGCGACGGGAACGCACGCGCTGTAGAGGACGACGCCGACGAGCCCCAGCAGCATCTGCAAGACCTTGACGAAGGCCATGACCTTGGACACCTGGCTGTTGATGCTGCTGCGGATGTTGGTCAGCATGCCCTTCACCGCGTCCTCATCCACCGACATCGGCTGCTGTGTGTACTGGTGGGACGAGGAAGAGAGGCGGAGGGCAAAGGGAGGAGGTGGCGAGGTGGTGGAGGGGGGAGGAGCGTACGTGAAGAGGAGAGATTGTTCGTATTTTATTCATTTTATTTTTTCCTTATTCTTGGATCTTTCGGTAAAGTCACGTAGATAGAAAATAAAAATATGAAAAGCAAAAAACTGATGACATTTCGATCGCAACACGAGCTGCCTTCATCAGGCGATCGAAACGTCGTGGGTTTTTTGCTTTTATTCTAAATTTTAATTTCATTTTCTATCTACGTGACTTTTCCGAAAGAAGCAAGACTATGAATTGCTGCAGTCACGAAAGTTTGAAGTCAAAATGATTTTCCCTTGTTTGAGAAGCTCTGATCTCGGCCGCTGCGCTGCCGTGATTCACGCCGATGTGGACGACGTCGTCATCTCGCGATCGCGAGTCCACGTGAGCGGTGTCGGATGCACTCCGGTCTCACCTCGACTTGCGGATTCATCATGAACTGCTCCTTCAGCTGCGCAATGGATTGCTGAATCCTGTCGTAGACATCGCCGAAATCTTTCAACATGGGGATGTTTGTCTCGCACCACCCATCGAAAACTGGCGAACACAAGAACAGCAAACCGTGACGATGATGTTCCAGCTGATGACTATGATCGCGACGACCATTATGGGCGTGATGATGATTACGGTGAAGTGGCAATGCCACTCGCGGTGCAACTCCTGGGTTTGCCACGAGATCATCTTTCAAGGTGCGATTACGATGTATGGTGAGGGTCAGGGTTTGGGAAGAGGCGAGTTTGGTACGTGGCGAATGACGAGTGTGAGTATTTTGGCGAGGGGTGAGTGATGAGTGTGAGCGTCAGGTTAGTGCCGAGCGATGAGAGTGTCTGGCGAGTGGTGATGAGTGTGTGTTGGTAAGTGCGGTGAGAGAGAGCCACTCACCGTGTATGATGGGGCACAGGAAGTCAAACTTGAGCGGGAGACACAGGATGTGGTTGATGAGGGGAACCACGATCGTGTCCAAGCACTCGTCCCACTTCCGCGTAAACATCTCCCTGCATTTTTCCACGCCCTTCTCAAACACGTCTGCACGGTGCCAACACCACGTGTTGGATAATGGCCCACGGAAGCAGATATCACAGAACTAATCTCAATATCAATACGTGTTCTCCTCGTGTAAATATGTCGATGCATTTATTCAGCGATACAGGAATGCTGCATCTCAAAGTAATTGATAAGCTGAGCATGCTGCATGTGTATTTGAAGTCACGATATCTGAATGTCTACCATTGACAATGCTATCTGCCATAAGTGGTGGGATAAATATTCTTTAGGAGTGGCTTAAATACATTTTTGGTGGGCTGAAATATTTTTTAAAAATCAGAATTAAGTTTAAAAAAAAAAGATTGAGAGAGAGCACAAGGCTGCTAAGAGCAGAGCAAAGGTGGTAGGAGGCCGTCATGCCTGCAGCCATATACCGGGATCAACGATCTCGTCCCTCACGCAGAACCACCGCACACCAGCTCGTGTTATCCAGGGCGTCTGTTATGTTCCGGGCGCGCATTGCAATGAGTCCGTTGCATCGTTGTTGATGATCGTCCCCCACCTGCCTCTTCCCAACTCCCCCCCAGAATCCGGGGGGAGGAGAAGGGGGGGGGGGTAGGCAGTTTGTTGTCCTTCCCCCGCACCTTCCATTAGCACCGCTGGCTACGTACGGCGCGAAAGAAGTTCAACATGCGCACATACAGCCGAAGAGAGTGAGCGATCCCCCCCCCCCCCAACTGAATAAGCGGTTCGCACGCGTTACGCACCCCAGCACCGAAAGCGAACCCTGCTGATGTATTTCGCCTCAATTTCTTGCTGCTGCTGCCGTCTGTCCTGCTGCTGCTGCTGCGGCTGCGGCTGCAGCTGCTGGCCGTCCTCCTGCTGCTGTTGCTGGGCGGCGTCTCTCTTCGTTTTGCCTCCACCGTCCGAGCTCTTGCCACCGAGCACCTCCTGTTTGATGAGCTGGAAGAGCTCCTTGGCCTCGTCGCTGCTCTTCTCGAGGTCCTTGGAGGCGGCCTGCGTGGCGGAGGGGGGGTGAGGGGTGCGTGCAGGGACACAAGCAAAGCCTACGCGAGGCTCACCGTCTCTTGCTCGACTATTTTCCACGGCGCCGCAAAGGCTGACTCGGGGTAGGGATTACCGGAAGAGGGCACTGCCGCTAGAGAGCACAAGCTACACCCAATCCGTAACCAGCTGCTAGTATTGTTGTACCCTATATTCGTATGACCCTATCAACGTGTTCACGTTAACCAGAAGCATGCCACCCCACATCGCACTGTGGTGTCACGACAAAATAAGGCGAGATGAATGTGGCATGCCAACATCATTCCTGGAACAGCTGGGCTCCTTCGGATGAAATTCCGGGTCACTCTGGGTGATTCCTTTAGCCAATTGGGCCTTACCAGCTCAGACTACCACGGTTGGCCACGTACGGTGCGAAATAAATTCCACATACTACATATAGTGAGGGAAAAAAGTATTTGATCCCCTGCTGATTTAGTACGTTTGCCCACTGACAGAAATGATCAGTCTATAATTTTAATGGTAGGTTTATTTGAACAGTGAGAGACAGAATAACAACAAAATCCAGAAAAACGCATGTTGAAAATGTTATAAATTGATTTGCATTTTAATGAGGGAAATAAGTATTTGACCCCCTCTCAATCAGAAGGATTTCTGACTCCCAGGTGTCTTTTATACAGGTAATGAGCTGAGATTAGGAGCACACTTAAAGGGAGTGCTCCTAATCTCTGTCCACAGAAGCAATCAATCAATCAGATTCCAAACTCTCCACCATGGCCAAGACCAAACAGCTATCCAAGGATGTCAGGGACAAGATTGTAGACCTACACAAGACTGGAATGGGCTACAAGACCATTGCCAAGCAGCTTGGTGAGAAGGTGACAACAGTCGGTGCGATTATTCGCAAATGGAAGAAACACAAAAGAACTGTCAATCTCCCTCGGCCTGGGGCTCCATGCAAGATCTCACCTCGTGGAGTTGCAATGATCATGAGAACGGTGAGGAATCAACCCAGAACTACACGGGAGGATCTTGTCAATGATCTCAAGGCAGCTGGGACCATAGTCACCAAGAAAACAATTGGTAACACACTACGCCGTGAAGAACTGAAATCCTGCAGCGCCCGCAAGGTCCCCCTGCTCAAGAAAGCACATATACATGTCCGTCTGAAGTGTGCCAATGAACATCTGAATGATTCAGAGGACAACTGGGTGAAAGTGTTGTGGTCAGATGAGACCAAAATGGAGCTATTTGGCATCAACTCAACTCGCCGTGTTTGGAGGAGGAATGCTGCCTATGACCCCAAGAACACCATCCCCACCGTCAAACATGGAGGTTGAAACATTATGCTTTGGGGGTGTTTTTCTGCTAAGGGAACAGGACAACTTCACCGCATCAAAGGGACGATGGACGGGGCCATGTACCATCAAATCTTGGCTGAGAACCTCCTTCCCTCAGCCAGGGAATTGAAAATGGGTCGTGGATGGGTATTCCAGCATGACAATGACCCAAAACACACGGCCAAGGCAACAAAGGAGTGGCTCAAGAAGAAGCACATTAAGGTCTTGGAGTGGCCTAGCCAGTCTCCAGACCTTAATCCCATAAAAAAATCTGTGGAGGGAGCTGAAGGTTCGAGTTGCCAAACGTCAGCCTCGAAACCTTAATGACTTGGAGAAGATCTGCAAAGAGGAGTGGGACAAAATCTCTCCTGAGATGTGTTCAAACCTGGTGGCCAACTACAAGAAACGTCTGACCTCTGTGACTGCCAACAAGGCTTTTTCCACCAAGTACTAAGTCATGTTTTGCAGAGGGGTCAAATACTTATTTCCCTCATTAAAATGCAAATCAATTCCTAACATTTTGAAATGCGTTTTTCTGGATTTTGTTGTTGTTATTCTCTCTCACTGTTCAAATAAACCTACCATTAAAATTATAGACTGATCATTTCTTTGTCAGTGGGCAAACGTACAAAATCAACAGGGGATCAAATGCTTTTTCCCTCACTGTACATACCAAGTTTTGAGACGCATTTGGTCTTTGACAATCTTGTTATTGTATATAAGACACGCATCGCCTTTAACAGAATCACCCGAAATGCGCTAAATGTGCAGAACTTCTTTCGCGCCGTACGTGGCCACATACAGATGGCACAGCGAGGCTTTCACCCACTATGAGTTTGTCGAAGAGGGTCCGGACGGGCGCCGCCGCGATCATGACGATGACCTTGGCGTGCTCGATCTGCTGCTGGCCTAGACAGGCGAGTGACTGTCCGCTCTCCTTGGCGTTCAGCATCATGTTCGTCATGGGCCCTGAGTACGACGGGACACGGTACAACGCGGTACACCCAAAGGCATTTCATATTTACAAGTTTCCTTTCAACAACTCGCACTGACCAGCATGGTGAAGTATGGTCAAACAACAATAACGTGTAATAAAAATCACTACTGTGCAGTTTAACCCGAGTCACTTGCCATCAATGGGACGGAGGAGGTGCACTCTGGAAGGCCGCATAGCCTTTGTCGATGGCCCTTTGAAGATTGTGTTTTGTTTTATAATAAATGTAACATGTTTTTTGACTGAAAAAAGTCGTATCTAGCACAGCACGTAGCGTTCGAGGGAGCAGGTTCACCAAATTCCATTTTACGTTGAACTTCTTTCCCACCGTACGTAGCTAAGCGTGCTGATCGGAGGTGCGGGAGAAGGACAATAAACTGAACACAAAAAGCAGGTCTGAAGAAACAAGTTTCAATGGACATTTAAAAGTGCAAAGCTCCAGTGGCCTCCTAATATTGTAAGAGCGTTCCAGATCGCCGCCGAAGCGCATCTGAAAGCACGCGATGCAGTGACCCTCCAAAACCCGCTGCGAGGATGGGAAGAAGCAATGAGCTGTCCTCAAGGTGTCTAGGAGGCAGTACAATAAGTAGGTTGTCGACATAACTATAACAACACAAATTGTGTTTCTTCCTCATTTACATGAGGAGGTCCAAGCTGTGTAATAGTAAAAAAAAAATGCTGTTCGATTGAGACAGCGCCATTCATACAGCTGCGTCTCAAAACGCCGTGCGATCTTTAACCATGTGGACACCACGTCTCCGCGTCGCGTGGCCCAGCGGGCCAATCATAACAACAACAATAATAATCTACATTTGCAAGGCGCATTCATCCGCAGATCCCAATGTGCCACCGTGTATGGAATGCAGGAAACAAACAGAACCTGCAGGGTACACGGCCAGAACCTGGGTAGGGGGGGGGGTGCAGGGGAGGAGGTTAAGGCCAGTTTACAGAGGTGAGTTTTCAAGTCAGACTTAAATGTATCTCACGACTCCGACTGTCTAATTTGCAAAGTCAAAGCGTTCTGACAAATCCGAGAGGCGCGCTGGCAAAAGCATCCCATCGTTAGCCGGTGGACCCCCGCGGGCTCGCGCGCGCACACACCGGTGAAGAGCAGGCTAGCGGCAATGGCCATGATGACGGAGCAGCCCACGTTACTGCAGACGCAGGGTGCCATGAGCACCGTGCTGCAGCGCACGTGCCGCGAGAAGGCCCAGCCAAAGCCGAAGAAAACTGTGGGGGGAGAGCAGCGGGGCGGGGGTTTGCCCGCTTTTAGATCATCATCGTCGTCATCGTCGTCGTCGTCATTGTCGTCGTCATCATCGTCGTCATCATCGTCGTCATCAAAATCGTCATCGTCGTCATCATCATCATCATCATCGTCGTCATCATCGTCGTCATCGTCATCATCATCGTCGGAATGATCGTCGACCTCGTTAGATTTTGCCGTTATCAGTGTCGTCACAATCGTTGGTATGAAATGGAATCGTCATCGTCACCTCTTTAAATAAATCTTCATCATCTGCATCGCGGTTATGAGAATTATCAACATCTGCATCGTCGTTATCGTCAGAAACATCATCTCCTAAATCGTTTTGGTCATCATCATCATCGGCAGTGCCGTCACAATTGTTGACAGCAATGGAATTATCATTATCACAGCTGTCATTGCTCTTGGATGTTTGTATGTTGAACTTCTTTCGCACCGTACATAGCCAACTGTGCTAAAACAGCACTCAATCAGCACTCACTCTCAATCATAATTTCAAATATATCATCATCATCATCAACAGCAGCAGCAACAACGTAGCCGACGAGGTAACGCACCGGTAAGAAACACGAGCACCAGCAATTTGTAGGCGGCTTGCATGCCGGTCCAGTCCAGGGTCACGTAGTAGCAAGCTGAACGGGACGGGAACGGACGCGGGCAGGCACGCAACATATCGAGTATGGGCGCACGTGCTATCGCCAAGACATATATATACCAAGACCCGCCACTTGGCCACTAAGTGATGGCGACGTCACCACACGGCGCCTGCATCAGGGCAGCAAGACAGAAGGAAGAGCGGCTGTCCTATGGGTAAACTCGCTCGCGCCATAGGAATACTTTCCATCTGTATTCCACCTGTACGGCGATTGGTTGGTTGTTGTTTCATATTTAACCAGATGGGGGGGAAACCCCTCATCGAGAGGCGTAAAACAGCGTGGCTTTTTGTTGTTGTAAAGGGTGACCTGGGCTACATCGAGACCAAAACGTGTCACCCCCCCCCACCCCCCCATTACAAGCATGGAGCTTCTCCCGGTCCTTCGGTTTCCTCCTGCACCTATGAACACTCATTAATGGAGCTGACCAAACATCCTAATATAGGACCACAGAGCTCGGACAATTGTTTCTGGCTGCCTTCCCCGCTTAGCGCGCGATTTCCCGCGCCTCAAATTAAAATCCTTCAGCGTCTCGAGATTCAAATTTTGCGCCAACGACAAAGCCGCGATATAAAATTAAAACATTATTACTACGAATGTAACATTATTATTATTACTACTGCATTACCCTGTCCGATGAGAATCCCCAAAATCCCATTGATGAGGATCTTCAGCATGCGGTGCTGCCACGGCGGACTCAGCAGATAGCGCGAGACGAACCCTGGCAGTGCAGACTCCATCAGCAGCTGCAGTCCTTGTGACACAAACAAAGGCAAAAATCCCCCCGCATAGCCTTCACAGACTGTCGGGGCAAGTGCCGCCAGCGAGTAGCAAACGTATTAAGGCCGGCACGGCACACGAGGGGGTGGGTTGGCCGGCACCACGCCCGACCGCCTTTGTCTCCCCAGTGGCGATGTTTACACACCGCGCCAGGTGCTCATTTGAGGCCGAGTCGACCTTGGGGGAGGATCAGGACTACACACGTGCCACTCACACAAGTTACACATGGCACATGTACTCGTCACGCTTGTGGAACACACGTGGCACCGACGTATATCACAGCCACATCGTCACACACATGACAGGAACATGTCACACACACACACACGACAAGCATGTGCATACATGACAAGTACATATCGCATACACGTGGCACGCATGTCACAGGGAACTAGCACATGTCACACACGTGACGAGCACATGTAATGTGTACCCATCACGCATCTGACATGCACATGTTGCACACATGAGCACAGCACACATGCCGTGACTCACGTAGCTACACATGACGAACACATGTCACAGTAACACACGCACAGGCGAAACTAGAAACTATTTTGTTTTTGACCAGGTAAGACCAAACTGAGCTCTGTAGCTCTGCTTCAGAAGGGATCTGACCTCAAATGATAACTCAACGGCTTGGCGAATGCTGCGGAAATGTATTGCAGTCAACTATTCGACACGCGTGGATGTCGATTCTAATCGTGGAGGGAAACCGCGGAGGACACGGAGACAAATCCACGCCACCACGGGAAGAAAGACACGCAAACTTCAAAACTCCACAAGTGACTTAGGGGCCGTTCATAAATGATGTCACGTGATTTTGGACGATTTTTGAACCCCCCCCACCTTCGTCACACGGCGTCACAAAAAGTCAGACCCCCCCCCCTCAAATGACGTCACAAAGCTCTGCCCCACCTCTCCCCAAGAAAATAAAACATGCTTCAAATCTTGATTTAAAGCTTTCGTGACTGCAGGGATTCATATTCTTGGTTCTTTCGGTAAAGTCACGTAGAAGGGAAACAATAAAATAATAAAAATATAAAACAATTAAATTATCACGACGTTTCGACTGCAACACAATCATCATCAGTGTGAAAACCACAGCAAGAAAATTTGAAAAAAAAACCCGCCACTTTTTTCAAAATTTATTGCTGTGGTTTTCACACCTGATGATGATTGCTTGTGTTGCAGTCGAAACGTCGTGACAATTTTATTGTATTTTATATTTGTATTATTTTATTATTTCCCTTCTACGTGACTTTACCGAAAGAACCAAGAGTATGCTTCAAATCGCTTTAAGCTATTGTCATTGTAGTGTGTATTTAATGTGGCGCTGCACTCTGATGTTGTAGGAGAAAACATTTATTAAAAAGTCTATTTAATTAAGTAGGACGTGTTGTCTATATATATTTAAAGTTGCGCATTTGGATGTGACGTCAGATTTCTCAAACCCCCCCTCCCCCTCGTCACACAGTCACAAATGTCTGACCCCCCCTCCCTTAGGTGCGTGACGTCATTTATGGACGGCCCCTTATCACGTTGACATTTCTAGGAGCCAAATACTCCAAACGCACATTTCTAAATGTGGCGGGGTAAACCCGGAGGACCCGGAGGAAAAAAAATCCGCACGGCCATGGGGAGAGAGACGTGCAGACTCCAAATATAGAGGCATCAGGGTCGGGGTCGAACCCACAACTTCACGTACACCAGGCGAGGGAGATAACATCCGCCACCGTGGAGATCGCAAGTAATGGGACTGACTGCGCACTCGCTCATCCGCAGCCAAACCTGTCCGGGCTGGTTTCTTGCGCGCGCCGCGGGGGCCACGAAGTTGAGCGCGAGGGGGGCCTGGAGGGGGGGCAGGAGGGGGGGCAGGAGGGGGGCCAGGAGGGGGGCCAGGAGGGGGGCCAGGAGGGGGGCCAGGAGGGGGGCCAGGAGGGGGGGCAGGTCCTCGCGTGGAAGCTTTGCCCTTCTCCGTTTTCCCGCTGTCCTTGGCATCGGCGAGCACCGTCGCCCCGTGGCTCCCTGCCGCGTGCTCGTGGCAGGAGGGGCCCTCCTCTCCCTGCTGCGTGGCGCGCCCTGCCGCAAGACGACGCTCCGGACGGCCGCGCTGCCACGCGACGGGACCTTCCCCCTCTTCTCCTCCCGCGCGCTCTGCCCCTCGTCCACACTTCCCCTCCTCCTCCTTCTTATGCAAATCGCATTCTTTCTTCCCGGCTTCCTTCTTATGTGACTGTTCTCCCTGCTTCCTCTCCTCCTTCTTCCTCCCCTCTTCTTTCCTCTCCTCCTTCTTCCTCCCCTCCTCCTTCCTCCCTCCTCCTTCCTCTCCTCCTTCTTCCTCCCTCCTCCTTCCTCCCTCTTTCATCTCCTCCTCCTTCTTCCTCCCCTCTTTCCTCTCCTCCTTCCTCCCCTCCTCTTCCTCCCCTCTTTCCTCTCCTTCTTCCTACCCTCTTTCCCCTCCTCTTTCCTCTCCTCCTTCTTCCTCCCCTCCTCCTTCCCCTCCTCCTTCCTCTCCTCCTTCTTCCTTCCCTCCTCCTTCCTATCCTCCTTCTTCCTCCCCTCCTCCTTCCTCTCCTCCTTCTTCCTCCCCTCCTCCTTCCTCTCCTCCTTCCTCTCCTCCTTCCTCCCCTCCTTCCTCCCCTCCTCCTTCCTCCCCTCTTTCATCTCCTCCTTCTTCCTCTCCTCCTTCTTCCTCCCCTCTTTCCTCTCCTCCTTCCTCTCCTCCTTCCTCCCCTCCTCCTTCCTCTCCTCCTTCTTCCTCCCTTCCTCCTTCCTCCCCTCTTTCCTCTCCTTCTTCCTACCCTCTTTCCCCTCCTCTTTCCTCTCCTCCTTCCTCTCCTCCTTCTTCCTCCCCTCCTCCTTCCTCTCCTCCTTCCTCTCCTCCTTCTTCCTCTCCTCCTTCCTCTCCTCCTTCCTCCCCTCCTCCTTCCTAACTCCCTCCTTCCTCTTCTCTCCTCCTTCCTCTCCTCCTCTTCTCTTCCTCATTCTCCTTCTTCTCCCCTCCTCCTTCCTCCCTCTTCTTCTTCTTTCTCCCTCTTCTTCCTCCTCTCCTTCCCCTCTCCTCTCTCTTCTCCCTCCTCCTTCCTCTCCTTCTCCTTCTTCCCTCCTCTTCCTCCTCTTCCTTCCTCTCCTCTCTCTCTCCTCTCTTCCTCTCCCTTCTCTCCTCTTCCTCTCCTCCCTTCCTCTCCTCCTTCTTCCTCCTTCCTCTTCCTTCCTCCTCCTCTCCTTCCTCTCTCTTCTCTCCTCTTCCCTCCTCTTTCTCCTCCTCTCTTTCTTCCCTCTTTCCTCTCCTTCTTTCCTCCCCTCCTCTTTCCTCCCCTCCTCCTTCCTCCCCTCCTTCTTTCTCTCATCCTTCCTCCCCGCCTCCTTCCTCCCCTCCTCCTTCCTCTCCTCCCGTTTATGCCCCTCTTCTTCCTTCTCACACCCTTCCTTCTTATGTGAACGTTCCTCCTTCTCCTTTGTATGCCCCGCTTCCTCCTTCATCCTTCCCTGCGCCTTCATCTTCCCCTCCTCCTCCTCCTCGTTATCTTCACGCTGCGGTTCGCGTGTCGCCTTGCGCTCAGCCACGTGCCTGCTGCTCACACCACAGCTCACACCACAGCCACGTGCCTGCTGCTCACACCACAGCCACGTGACAGCTGCTCACACCACAGCCACGTGCCTGCTGCTCACACCACAGCTCACACCACAGCCACGTGACTGCTGCTCACACCACAGCCACGTGACTGCTGCTCACACCACAGCTCACACCACAGCCACGTGCCTGCTGCTCACACCACAGCCACGTGACAGCTGCTCACACCACAGCTCACACCACAGCCACGTGCCTGCTGCTCACACCACAGCCACGTGCCTGCTGCTCACACCACAGCTCACACCACAGCCACGTGCCTGCATCTCACACCACAGCTCACACCACAGCCGAGGAAGAGGGCCGCGTGCCTTTCACCACCTCAATGGTTGAAAGAGAGAAAGGCACTCAGACCGCCCCCCCCCCTCCTCCCCCAAACTCTTCCGATCCGCCTCCCGAGAGAGACCGAGAAGGAATCTCGTCCTGCGTGGCGACTCAACGAGGAAGGAACGTGAAGAGCGCGCGGCCACTCGAATTGGGACACGGACGTTCGCCCAACGACGTCGGTTCACAGTTGGGCTGTCACCACCACCATCTTCTTCTTCTTATTCACCCCCTACACCACCGTCGATAACGATCGCCGCAAAATCCAAGACGCCCACGAAATCTAGAAGTCTAGAACGTCGTCGTCGTCAAACTAAATGCGCGTCTTGGATTCCTCCCCAACGTGATTTTTTTTGTGTGTTTTTTTAAATAAAACTGTTGGGCAACGTACGGTGCGAACGAAGTCCGAGTCGCAGTGGAGTCAACCGACTCTGCTGAAGCCGTTTGAAGGCTCGGGGATCGTTTAAACGCACGGCAGTGTGTATATATATACAGTACTATATACTGTATATACAGTACTATATACTGTATATACAGTACTCTATACTGTATGTACAGTACTCTATACTGTATGTACAGTACTCTATACTGTATGTACAGTACTCTATACTGTATGTACAGTACTCTATACTGTATGTACAGTACTACACGACACCACCACCACACACACCAAGACAACACCACCACACACACCAAGACAACACCACCACACACACACCAAGACAACACCACCACACACACACACCAAGACAACACCACCACACACACCAAGACAACACCACCACACACACCAAGACAACACCACCACCACACACCAAGACAACACCACCACACACACACACCAAGACAACACCACCACCACACACACCAAGACAACACCACCACACACACCAAGACAACACCACCACACACACCAAGACAACACCACCACACACACCAAGACAACACCACCACACACACCAAGACAACACCACCACCACACACCAAGACAACAACACCACCACACACCAAGACAACACCACACACACACCAAGACAACACCACCACCACACACCAAGACAACACCACCACACACACCAAGACAACACCACCACACACACACACCAAGACAACAACACCACACACACACCAAGACAACACCACCACCACACACACCAAGACAACACCACCACACACACCAAGACAACACCACCACACACCAAGACAACACCACCACCACACACCAAGACAACACCACCACACACACCAAGACAACACCACCACACACACACACCAAGACAACACCACACACCAAGACAACACCACCACACACACCAAGACAACACCACCACACACACACACCAAGACAACACCACACACACACCAAGACAACACCACACACACAAAGACAACACCACCACCACACACACCAAGACAACACCACCACACACACCAAGACAACACCACACAGCAAGACAACACCACCACACACACCAACACAACACCACCACACACACCAAGACAACACAACACCACACACACCAAGACAACACCACACACACACCAAGACAACAACACCACACACACAACAAGACAACAACACCACACACACCAAGACAACACCACCACACACACACACCAACACAACACCACACACACCAAGACAACAACACCACACACACCAAGACACCACCACCACACACACCAAGACAACAACACCACACACACCAAGACAACACCACACACACACACCAAGACAACACCACACACACACCAACACAACACCACACACACCAAGACAACAACACCACACACACCAAGACAACACCACCACACACACACACCAACACAACACCACACACACCAAGACAACAACACCACACACACCAAGACAACACCACCACACACACCAAGACAACACCACCACACACACAACAAGACAACAACACCACACACACCAAAACAACACCACCACACACACACACCAACACAACACCACACACACCAAGACAACAACACCACACACACCAAGACAACACCACCACACACACCAAGACAACACCACCACACACACCAAGACAACACCACCACACACACCAAGACAACACCACCACACACCAAGACAACACCACCACCACACACACCAAGACAGCACCACCACACACACACACACCAAGACAGCAACAACACCACACACACCAAGACAATAACAACACACACACCAAGACAACACCACCACCACCACACAACAAGACAACACATAGCCCAAGGCCATGGCTTCGGAGGCGCTGAAGGTGGCTGGCTGCATGGAATGTCTATGCGGCAAGCGGGTCACCAACGCCATCCTCAGGGCCGTGGTCGAGCCAATCGTGGATTTCTTCACCTGTGTGGCTCAGGTGAGCGCACACGAGCAACCCTCGTCGCCGTCGTCACCGCCGGTCATGGTCGATCCACTGCTGGATGGATGCCGGTGGCTCCCTTCCGCAACGCGCCATCTCTCGCTCGCTCGCGAGATCTTAGCGATCCGTACGTAGCCAACCGTGGTCGTGGGGAGGCTGGTGGTGTGGTGGTGGTGGTGGTGTGGGGAGGACGACACAACTCAACGCAAGGAAAAAAAGCGTTTGTAGAGAAGTGAGTTTTTCACTCGAGATCGTTTAAAAAGTGCGTCGCCTGTGCGGTTTCACCCCGAGTGGCTCAGCGTGACGCAGACACCGAGGAGGTGCACTCTGGAAGGCCGCATAGCCCCCTTGTCGATGGCCCTTCGAAGATTGTGTTTTGTTTTATGATGAATGTAACATGCACAGCACGTGGCGTTCACGGGAGTAGGTTCACCAAATTCCATTGTATGTTGAACTTCTTTCCCACCGTACGTAGCCAAGCGTGCTAATTGAGAGGTGCGGGGTAAGGACAACTCAACACAAAAAGCAGGTCCGAACAAATACGTTATCAATCCAGTGGCTTCCTAATCTCGGAATGGAAGAGCACGTTCCAGACGGCCACGGTGACCGTTCCATGGCTTAGCCAAAAGACGCTGCTCTAGCGAGGATGAGCGGAGTTGCGTTTTTACTCCTTGGCGATATCAGCAAGGTAGTTGTGTGTCCTGTAGTATCTTGTGGGATATCTTTGCCATTATCAAAATTATACTTTAAAAAAATCAGTCTGACCCTTTCCGACAATGAGTACGTGTGGTTAATGCAGACTTGACGCCTTGCAAAAGGGTGAAACATCTTGAACACCGGTTTATTACCAGAAAGCGTCAGTTATTCTGATTTTTTTTGTCATCGTGTACCAGAGTAGTAGTAGTCGTCCTGTATTTTGCACGCACCTGTCGTGCTGTGTACCGTTGTTGTCGTTATTACCCAAGGCGGCCGTTCGATTCGAACCGGCTTTGTGTGTGTAGCTGCGCTACGAACCCGGCGGGCCGAGTTCGATTACCGCTCACGGCCAACACCAAGTGACGATTATCTGAACCGGTGCTGGGTCTCCCCTAGGTCGACTCAGCCTCAAAACGAGTACCTGGTGCGGTGTGTAAACATCTCGCCACTGGGGAGACAAAGGCGGCCGGGCGTGGTCGCTGGCCACCCGCCCCCTCGTGTGCCACAGTGCCGGTCCTTCATGGGTTGCTACTCGCTATCAGCACTTGCACCAACCAGTCTGTTCAGGCTGTACGGGGGGATTTTAACGAGTAGGCTTTGGCGACGAATAGTATGCAAACGAAAACAAAACGTGGCAATTCGTTACTAGTGTTGTATTGTAGAACCACGCGGAGACGGAATTTACTATAAAAGGGCTGTTGCCGTTTATTAAACACACTTATATTCAGCACTCAAGCTCATCATCACACCAGGGGTAGGTGCTCTCTATTCTTGCTCCTTACCCTGGACCCCCCAACAACATGTCGTACCACCCTCGGCTATCCCGACAAGGGGGCCGTCCATAAATGACGTCACGCACCTAGGGGGGGGGGGGGGTCAGACATTTGTGACGATGTGTGACGTGGTGGGGAAGGGGGGTTTGAGAAATGTGACATCACATAAAAATGCGCAGCTTTAAATATAAACAACACGTTCCACTTAATTAGACTTTTTAAATAAATGCTCTCTCCTACATCAGAGGGCAGCGGCACATTAAATACGCTCTACAATGACAATAGTTTAAAGCGATTTGAAGCGTGTTTTATTTTTTTGGGGGGGGGGCAGAAGTTTGTGACGTCATATTTGAGGGGGGGGGTCTGACTTTTTGTGACGCCGTGTGACGAAGGGGGGTCAAAAATCGTCCAAAATCGCGTGACGTCATTTATGGACGGCCCCCAACGAGGAGCCTTACTCTCGGCTATCCCCTCGGCTCTTGCACTCGTCTGCCCCGCTGCCCCGGACGGGGGTTCAGCCAACATCGTCCGGCGACGAGCGGGAGAGACCTCCTGCGGCCGATCCTTACTTCGGGCTCCCACAACGACCACGCCCTCGTCACGGGGTCTCCCTTAAGTACTCCCTGGGCGGCTCCTCCCCCTAACTCGGACCCGCCTTTGTTCCCGAAGGTACACCCCCTTTACAGCACCCGTGACGTGACGTCATCCTCCGCTGTCAACTCGCTCACACCTCCCTCTGTATGCCCTCTCGTGGTTGCTCACACTACTCCTCTACGCGAGTGTTGGAGAGTAAGGCCAAAAACATTTACAATTCGAGTGCGACGTTTCACCAGCAATTACAACCAGCATCATCAAATGTGGCTCTCCAACAACACCGGTGTGCTGGACTAGTAACGCACTGGCGCGTGTTTGTTTACGTGACAAACCCCATTCATTGGCTGTGTCGGGTGGTGGCGGGTTTAACGACACATGTGTACGCGATCTAACAAATAAACCCCTCTCCCCCTCTGTCGTTTCGTGGGTGGCTCTCTGCTGGGGCCCTCAAGGTGTTCCTGAGCTTCGGGCCACTGCGCTGGGTCCGCACCCTCTGCTTCCCCCACCTGGCCGAGAACTTCACCCTCTGGGATGGCTGCCTCGACTGCTGCTGCTGCTGCTGCCGCGTGTGCGAGACGGTGGACTGCGCCAGGGCCGACCGCATCAAGGTGACGGGGCTGGTGAAGCTGCATGCCTCTGGGCTCAGTGCCGGATTCAGCTAGTGTGGAGCCCGTACCATATGTTGTTATATAAAGGGGCCCTGAATTAAAAAAAAAACACGTAAATATTAAAACACGTACATTTTTAACTTGCACAGTAAAGTAAATTGTATTTTTTCACTTGGCATACGGTCAGATAATACGACAAATCGCGAACCTTAAACACTCAGTTGTTCATAAAATTTGAAGGCGGTATAGTACTATAGTAATAGAGCAAGTGCAGAATCACTGAAACGGAATTGATAGCTTGAACGTATTTAGAGCGGGGCCCATATGGTATGTAGCTACTTTTGCTACTAGGATAATCCGGCGCTGCCTGGGCTCCATCGACGTCGCGTTTTTGGGCACTTTCGTGGTGCTGTTATGGCTCCGTTGTGGATTCATGGAGGCCCCATTGCGACTTCATGGAGGCTTAATTGTGGCTCTATTGAGGCTCCATTGTGACTTTATAGAGCAGGGGTGGGGAACGTCCGGCCCGCGGGCCGTACAAGGCCCGCAAAATCATTTGGTCTGGCCTTGCCAAGGCAACCGCTGACGGGACTCGAAATTCAGTAACTTGCTAATTTTTACATTGATAATTTTGTATGGCCCGTGAATGATGTTTTAAATATCCAAATGCCCCTTGGCAGAAAAAAGGTTCCCCACCCCTGCTCTAGAGGGTCCACTGTGGCTCGATGGAGGGACCATTGTGGTTCCATTGTTACACTTTGGTGGCTCCATAGTTTAGATATATGGTAGATTCACTGTGGTTCCATAATGGCTCCGTGATAATTCCATGATAGCTCTCTTTGGCCTCATTGTGGTGGCTGGATGATGGCTCCCTAGCTGCTCCATGGCGCTATACATGGGCCCCATTGTGGCTCTAATGTGGTTCCACTGTACTATATACGGGTTTCCATGCGGCCACATGGTGATTAATACGGGCCCCATTTATAGCTCTAATGTGGTTCCACCGTGCTCTCTACGAGCTCCACGGTGGTTCCAATGCTGCGGGTTCCACGTTGCTCCTTATAGGATCCACGAAGATGAATACTGCGCCGCTAACCCCCCTCGTTTTGCACAGAGGACCTGGCTGGCAAAGAAGAAGCAAAGCGGGCGGGGCAGGCAGTCGTTGCTGTGGATAGTCATCCACAGCGTGTGCGCCTTCCTCCTCGGGCTCATCATCGGCGTCTTCTTCTTCTACACGATCACCTTCGACTTTGGCTACGACATCACCACGTGCACCTACGTCACCGCCGTGGTCGTCTCCTTCATGTCGCTGGGCATGGCCTTCTCGTTGACGGTGCGCGCCGCCTTCATCCTCATGCTGCCCTACCTCTTCTCCAGTAAGTGCGCGAGCGTCGGTCGACCAATCTTCATTTCACGTGCCAATATCGCCCCTCTGATTAAAGTAGGCACCGGTGCACGATACAACGGAACGGGAACGGTACGGGGTGGTGCGGGGGGGGGGGGGGTGCAGAGAGCAACAGGAATTAAGAAACTGCTGCCTAAGCTCTTCTTCAGCAAGTGCGCTCACGTGCACGAGTGGTAATTTTAGCGTGCTCAGTCGCAAAGGTATTTGAGGGTTCTCTTGTGCCCCCCCCCCACCCCCCAAGTAGGAAAAAATGAACACGATAAGAGCCGTTAAGGAGCCGTCGTCACGCGCTTTAATGCCTTTATCGATGCCGCACCTGTCACTCGGCGTCGTCGCAGAGGAGGGCCGAATCGTCGTCATCTCCATGGCCATGCTCACGGTGGCCAGGGGCCCCGCGCAGAACATCAAGAACAACTTCCAAGCGTTCGCCACCTCCATGGCCTGCGGGGCCGAGATGGCCACCAACCAGACCAAGGAGATGATCCGCAGGGCGGCCACGCCGCTCTTGGGTACGTGGCACCGCCCCGCCGCGTCTCCCAGCCGGCGCACGCAACGGCACCCGGGCAGCGCACGCGCTGCCGAAGCTCACGACACAAGCTCACGACACAAGCTCACGACACAAGCTCACAACACAAGCTCACGACACAAGCTCACGACACGCGCGCACGGGCGAATGATGAGAGGCGGAGTGACCGCCGCGCGGCCGCGTGCCCAGGAGAGGGAGCTTCTCGTCCGGTTTTGAAGCTCCTGAGATCGATTCCAGAGATTGTCAGAGCCGCTCACGACGCAAACTCAAAGCGTCCCGCCGCGTAGCCTTTAACACAGACTGTTAGTGGGCACCAGGAAGGCCCGGTAGGGCACACGACGGGGTGGGTGGGCAGCATCACGCCGCACCAGGCACTCATTTCGAGACTGAGTCGACCTAGAGGAGGCCCAGGACCAGGTGAAATAATCGTCACTGGGTGTTGGTCGTGAGCGGGAATCTAACTTGGGTTGCCGGATTCGTAGCGCAGCGTAGCGCTAACCGCTACACCACCGCTCCCCCCAATCTACACAGCAACCTGTAACACGCACACACGCAACTGTAACCCACACCTCAATCTGAAACACACACACACACCTGTATTTGTGAATGTGTGTGTTTTCACGCGTGTAAGCTCGCATGCGTTTTATGCAAGATGTGCATACCCATAGTTTTGTGTGTACGTGCGCTTCTGTGCTTCTGTACACGTGCGCGCGTGCTCATGCATTTAAACCGGCATGTATGCATTGCGTAGACACGTGTGCGTGCGTGTTTGTTTAGTGTAGCGGTTAGCGACCAGAGTGACGATTATCTGAACCGGACCTGGGCCTCCCCGATGTCGACTCGGCCTCAAATGAGTGCCTCGTGCGATAGCAAGCGACCTCCTCATGTGCCGTGGCGGCCTTCGTAGGTGCTCGCTGACAGCACTTGCCCCAACATTCTGTAAGCGGGATTGTGTTGCATAGGCGTGTGTATGTGTGTGCATTGTGTTCCATAGGAGGAGCAGTAGCGTAGCGGTTAGGGCACTGCGCAACGATCCCGGCTTCCCGAGTTCGATTCCCGCTCACGGCCAACAGGTCCTGGGCCTCCCCCTAGGTCGACTCAGCCTCAAATGAGTACCTGGTGCGGTGCGTAAAAACATTGCCACTCGGGAAACACAGGTGGCTGGGAGTGGTGCTGGCCACCCACCCCTTCGTGTTCCGTGCCGGCCTTAATAGGTGCTCGCTAACAGCACTTTCCTCGACAGTCTGTGGGCTATACGGGCGATCTCTTTGTCTTTGTTTTGCATAGACGTGCGTGTGCGTGCGTGTGCGTGCACAGCCCTGTGACCATTTCTCCTGTTCCCCCGCAGCGATGATCGACCAGATCGAGACGGTGTCGGGCAAACTGAAATCTCTGTCGAGCGAAGTGGGGAGAATATTCACGGCGATCAAGGAGGGGGTCATGTTCATCTGTGAGCGAGCGTTGCGCACACGGCCACATCGCACGCACACAGCTGTCAACCCGTATGGTTTACCCGTATTCTTGTACAGGGATATTGAGTTTTCAGGTACATACTGCGTACAGCCGTTTCAATACGGGCAAAATATTTTTGTCTATTTGTTTGTGTTTCTCCCTGGTGATGGGACTTTGTAGGATGAACGGGGTGACCAATAAGGTCTGAATTGTTCTGTAACAAGGTAGGCACTGATATGGCCAGACGTTTGGAAGCTTTACCCATTCTCCTGCTCCTCTGCCCTTTCACAGGGACGTCCATCTGCAATGCCGCCGACTGGCTGATGAACGTCGGTGAAAACTGCAACAGGATCTTCGAAGACCCTTACGAGAAGTGCTTGGCCGGCTTGGACGACGGCTACAGGAAATGCAAGGAGGAGCTGCACTGGATCATCAACTGGGTGTGCGGGATCGTCAACAGCGTCAAGTGGGTGTGCGAGATCGTCAAAGGTGAGCGGGGGGTATGGGGGGCGGGAGCGGAGCTCTGGCGGTGGAACGGCGACGGACGGCAGGTGATGGTGGCGTGCGGTTGGTGGCGATGAGGGCTGCGATGACCCCGGTGATCCGAGTTTCATTCACGGCCAACGCCAGTGACGACTATCTGAACCCGGTCCTGGGCCCCCTCCCCCCCCCCCCCGTCTAGGTCGACTCAGCCTCAACTGAGTACCCAGTGTGGTGTGTAAACATGGCCACTCGGGAGACTAAGGCGGCCGGGCGTGGTGTTGGCCACCCATATCCTCGTGTGCCGTTCCGGCCTTCGTAGGTGCTCGCGAACAGCACTTGCCCAAAAAGTCTATTAAGGCTACACAGTGGAATCTTTGTCTTTGGTTACGGGAATGGTGGTAGTGGTGGTTAGGAATAGTGGTGGCGATGGCGGTGAGCAGTGGCAGCGGGCGGTTGTTGATGGCGGGTGATGCCGGATGGTGTTTTGGTGGTTGACGATGACCCTGGTGGTGGCGAGAGTGGTGGCTATGGGGAAATTGTTGTCTCGCTCATCTTGCCTCGTCCTCTCTCTCCGCTGCCCAGTGGGGAAGGTGTTTTGCCTCGTGCCTCAAAAACTTCAGAATTTCATCCAAGAGAAAGTGTCTGACTGTAAGTGCCATTCACGCTTTTTACACGCACGCGTGCGCAGCCTCGTTCGGTGGCCAATTTGTTCAATGTGCCGTATAAGTTATCATTGTTTCTTTCCGTATCGTTTGTGTGCGGTTTTTTTTGGCCGCTTCTGCCGCCCTTAACACAGCCTCAGCATATTATCACAAAGTTATTGCCTTTCTCAATCTGCTGTCGGTCCCCGGGGGGTTTATTGACCGTACTCCACCACCTGCTCGGCGCGGGTTCGTGAAGATGCGGGTGCGGTGTCGCGCTCCCTACTCTGACCGAACGCCGCACTGCACAGCCCCGCGCCTGCCCATCCGAGCGCTATCCAGGCTCAACGCTGCTTGCCTCCGGGATCTGACGAGATGTGGCGCGCTCTGGCACAATGTCGGGCGATCTGGCCCAAGGCGGTTTGCATTCGAAGTAGACGCTCTATATAAAGTAGACGCTCTATATAAAGTAGACGCTCTATATAAAGTAGACGCTCTATATGAAGTAGACGCTCTATATGAAGCTCTCCACGAATTCTTTGCCGTTGTTTCTCGTGCCCTCTGGGGGCAGCGATCGGGAGGAAGCTCGACGGGATGAAGAATCAGTTCGCCTTCAACTTGTCGGTGCACCACAAGCTCAGCGTGGACCGCGGGGGCTCCGCGTCGGCGCCGCAGATCGCGCGCAGCATCATGGCCGAGGTGAACCGACGCACCGTGTACTTGGACCACGTCATCGCGCTCTTCACCGACGTCGCCTTCGTCGCCATCGTCTACCTCTTCGTAAGGTGAGCGCCCGGCCGCCCCCCCCCCCCCCACCGGTTCCACCAACCTCAACCCCCGCTCCCCCCCCCCCCCCACCGGTTCCACCAACCCCAACCCCCGCGGAGCGATTGACCGGCAGGTGCCTGTACTACCGACACAACTACCTGTACAGCGACGACTTCGACAACGTGTACATCACGGAGCGGTTCGTGCGCGTCGACCTGATCCGCACGCGCCTCGGCGAGGAGCCGCTGCTGCCGCTGAACCGCGGAGAAGCGTCGCGCTACATCACGCCGCGTATGTGCACACACGCGCACGCACACACACGCGCACGCACACACACGCACGCACACACACGCGCACGCACACACGTGCACACACGTGCACACACACGTGCACACACGTGCACACACACGTGCACACGCGCACGCACACACACGCGCACACACACACGCGCAGCACCGCCGTCGCCAGCGACGGTCGCTTGTGACCACAGCAGCAACGACCACCGCCGTGATCTCCACCCTCGCCAATGCTGTCACATTGCTTGACATCATCACCATCACACCGCCGTTGCAACACCTTCACCGTCACCGTCACACCGCCGTCGCCGACATCACTGACAGCGTCGACAATTGCATCGTCACACCATCACCGACCCCGTGACAGCGATGCGGCGAGCGTGTCTGTGTATGTCTGGGGAGTGGTGGTGCAGTGTTTGCCACACTGTGCTGCAAACCCAGTAGCCAGAGTTCGATCCCCCGGCCACGGCTGACATCAGCACCAAGCGGTATCTGAACATCATCACTGGGAAGACAAAGGTGGCCGGGCGTGTTATGTGGTTCTGGCCAAACCTCGCCCTTGTGCGCCGTACCGGTCTCGACAGTTACTCGCGAACAGCATTTTGCCCCGACGATAGAGGCTACGCGGCGGGGGTGGGGGGGGGGGGGTGAACCTTTGCCTCTGCGGGCTCTGCGCACGCGAATCGCGCAGGGTCGCCGTACATGTCGCTGGAGGAGAAGGAGATCTTCGGCAGCAACTTCGTGGAGTGGCTCGGCTGCTTCTTCTACGCCGTCTTCTTCGTCTGCCTCGACCACGGCGTCTACGGCATCCTGAGCACCGTCGCCGAGTTCCTCTCCGTCGAGGTGTTCGCCCAGGGTGAGCCTCCCTGCTCGTCACAGCGCGACGTCACATCACGTAGCCTGCGCGTGCTCGCACGGCGCTCGTGTCGATCCACCGCTGTGATGACGAGGGCACCTCCGATTAGCATGGTTGACCATGTGCGGTGCGCGAAATAAATTCAACATACATGCATACGCTCCGCAGCGCGTTGATGCCACGCCGTGCCATGCCACATTCCAACTCGTCGATCAAATTGAAGCCTACATTGAGGCTCCAAACTCTTTTCAGGAGGGTCCTGCATTAGGATATTTGGCCAGTAACTATTACGTACGTATGCATGCTGAAATTATTTCGCACCATACGTAGCTAACCGTGCTAATCGGAGGTGCAGGGAAAGCGTTTGGCTTTGTGGGAGGAACCCAGAGCACCCGGATAAAAGTGTACATATGTGGGGATTACGCTGAAAGCCATATTTGGGAATCCAATGCTGTATTATCACCTCCTGGCCACGACCGAAGCCCAGGCCTGCAACACCTACCATTCCCAGGCATGCCTCCCATCTGCGTACTCGTCAGGCTCAACTCTGCTTATCGTCCGATATCTTACCATCGTCGGGCACATTCACGAAGACTCGGTCGGAGACGGATCACCCGCCGTTGTCAGCAATGATGACGATGAAATGACGACTTGCGCAAAAGTCGGCTTCACCCACGTAGCGGCTCGCTCTGCGACGTGCGTGCATTGCGTTGCGTGCTTGCGTTGCGTTGCGTGGCGCAGCCCCCATGAAGATGAAGCTGAAGGTGGAGGGCGACGGGATCATGGCCAACATCTTCAGCGTGCTGGCGGAAGCCTTCGACACGCTGCAGGATGGCCAGTTCCAGGTGATCACCAAGAAGTGCGCGCCCAGCCCCAGCTACCTCCCCGTGGCAAGAATCTTCCACATCGGTGAGAGGCTGAGTGGTGGATAGGGTATCATAGCCAACCATACTCATCGGAGGTGCGTGGGCAGGACAACAAACTAAACACTAAACGCAGTTCTAAATAAATACGTTTTCATTCTAGATTTAGAAGTGCACAACTCCAGTGGATTCCTAATATCGGAAGGTAGATCATTCCAGACGGTCGCAGATGATGGTCGGGAATTCCAACGTGTGGCAGTGTGGTAGCGTGCTGCGCTATGAACCCAGCAATCCCACTCATGGTCAACAACAGTGACGATTATCTAAACCGGTCCTGGGCCTCCCCTCTTTAAGGGCTGCTTTGGTGCGACATTACTTATTTTGGACCCTCCACCTCAAATGACTACCTGGTGCAGTGTGTAAACATTGTCACTAGGGAGACAAAGTTGGCCGGGCGTGGTGCTGGTCACCCAGCCCCTTTGTGTGCTGTGCCGGCCTTCATAGGTGCTCACTATCAGCACTTTCCCCAACAGTCTGTTAAGGCTACACCGAGGGTGTTTGTCTTTGTTTTTGTGTAGGCGCCATGTTCGGGCTGGCATTATTCGTGACCGTGTTCCAGGTGTACGGAATGCGCCTACGCCGCCTCGTCTGCTCCAACTACTACCCCGTCAGGGAGCGAGTAAGTGGCCGTGCCGCGGTACATTGTGGGTTGCCCGATTAAAGGGGCGGCACTCGGCCATACAGAGACAGAGAAGAGAGAAGAGCGAGGGATCGTGCACGTCTTCACTGGTGCTGAAAAATTGGTCGACGACCTGGAAATTACGTCCGCGGGCGGCATACCTCATCAATTATACCCCTCAATATGGCCCCGGCACATGAGTCCAGCGAGCCGGTAAAACATTCAGCGACAATTTAATCCCTGATTACACCCGTAGTAGATCTGTATGAGTGCACGTCGCATGCAGTTAGTTCCGTTGAACCCCGCAGGAACGCATCCTGTTCCTCTACAACAAGATCTTGTGCCGCCGGCCCGGCCAGCTCAAGTCCATGTGGAGGGCAATCCGGAGGAACGCCAAGGACGGCAGTCACTCCGGCTTCCTGCTCATCCTGGCCACACGGTGAGCATGGCGTGACCACTCTCGAGCCGCCCTCCCCTCCTCCCTCCCACCACCCACCCCCCCCATCCACGCATAGACATGGCTCACGGCTCCGATGGCAGAGCCGCAGCGAGCGAGTCGGAGGTACTCGAGACTCCTACGACCAAATCACCCTGAAAGCTCAGCTGAGGCTGGCGAGGACTTGGATGGGATGGACAACTCTGCGGGGACCGGCAAGCGCTGTAGGCCTGGACCATAACGTGGCCAGTAGATGGCGGTACAGCTGTGGATTCTTGAATCCATCTGTGTGGAGCATTGAGGTGTTGCCCCAATACTAGGACGGTTCCTGGGACGTTTGGCCAACTGCATTTAGCGAGCGTCTGGCCAGATAACGAGCCGGACTGCAGCGTCGCGGGAGCGCATTGTGGGGTGGTCGTTGTAAAAAATTGCCTTTTCTTTGCAGCATCACGTGCTTGATGCCGATCGTCAACCTCCTGGGCATCTACGAGAAGCACTGCATGGCGTGCGCGTGCCCGGCCACCAGGCACTCGGCCTCCTCCTTCAAGCACTGCGTCGTGCCCGGATGCATGGGCAAGTCGGGGTGCGGGCAACGACCTTCGAAAATCCGACGGTGCGATTGGACGCAAAAATGTGCCTCCAATCGCAGGCGTTCAACCAGGGTTTGCGCCTTCCCATTAGTAGTACCCTGCCCATTGCCGCTCGTTTAGCTCTCAGCTCAAGAAATGTAGTATTTCACGTCGGGTTGGTGGTGAGGATGAGAGTTTAAGGCGAGGGTGTAGAGTTTGTATTTAGGGAATTAGGGTTAGGGCAAGGGTGTAGAGTTAAGAATTAAGAGTTAGGAGCAGCAGTGCCAAAGTCAGTTTTCCTTTTCCTGCATCTGCTGGGACAGCAGAGTTGATAACAAAGTTGGAGAAGTTTTATTTTTAAAAAGTCTCATCGCTTACCCCTCCCACTGCCACCCCACGACCCCCCCCCCACCCCCCCGCCCACACATCAGGATATTACTGCAGCGGCTGCATGGAGAAGCTGAAGCAGTGCACGCTGTGCATGAGCCCCGCAGACTACGGTGACCTCTCTGACCTCAGCCAAGTCATGTGAGTAGCTCTTTGTTAACGTTGTGTGTGTGTGTATGTACGTTGAACTTCTTTCGCGCCGTGTGTGCTAATCGGAGGTGAGCACGTATGGTGCCAACCGCGTGGTGGAAGGACAAACTAAACACAAAAAGCGTTTCTAAAGAAATGGGTTTTCGATCTAAAACATTACATTTGGACCGTAATCACTTAGAAGGGATCTCGCAAGCAATTCCGCGATATCCGCTTCTCGCGTTGCCATTCTCACGTGGGGGAAGCGACCCACCCGATCCGCTCTGCGAGCGTTACGGTTTCCAGCGGAACGATCGGAATAAAAACGTGAGAAAAAAAAGGTAAAGCTGTGGTTTTTAAGAAGACGGCACTCGAGCGCGCGTTTGTGGCGCTCCGGTGGCTCCGCCGGGGCGCGCCGCAGGGACTCGAGCGACGAGGAGCTGTGCCGCGGAGTCGGCGAGTCCCTGAGGCGGCGGCGGCGGCGGCGCGAGCGCAAGCCGGAGCGCGCGCTCCTACGAGACGTGGAGAACGACGTCCAGGGCACCGCGGAGAGGTACCCCACCCGCAGTCCACTTGGCTCACCCACCCACAAACCCACCCACAAACCCACCCACAAACCCACCCACAAACCCACCCACAAACCCACCCACAAACCCACCCACAAACCCACCCACAAACCTACCCACAAACCCACCCACAAACCCACCCACAAACCCACCCACAAACCCACCCACAAACCCACCCACAAACCCACCCACAAATCCCACCCACAAATCCCACCCACCCATCCCCGTGCATCTCCGTCCATGCCCGCTCATCCCCTCCCTCCTCATCCATCCCCGGTCATGCCCCCCACCTCCCCGTCTGACCCCATCCATTTTCGCTCACCTCCCGGCCACCCCTGCTCATCCCCCACCACTCCATCCATCCATCCCCCCCCGCCCGTCGATTCCCCGTCCATCCCCATCTACAGTATCCTCCGCGCACCCCCTGCACGACGTGTTGTCTCCACAGCAGCAGCAGCAGCGGCGGCGGCGGCGAGGAGAGGCTCGACTTCTCGTACCAGTACAGGAGACATGGCTCGGAGGAGGTCGAGGAAGACTCGGAGGAAAGCCGAGGATGACTGTGTCGTCGACAAGGACTAGTCGGCGTCTGACAAAGACGATGAGTCGGAGAAGGGTGACGACGATGAAAAGGAGAACGAGGAGGAGTAGGAGGAGAATGACGATAGCCTGTAGTGCATCATTCACAGCCATGCGGCCCCAAACCGGTGAAGGAAGAGGCCTCAGATGGAAGTTGTTTGACCATACTTCACCACGCTGGTCAGTCTGGGTTTACGACCAACACAGTGTGGGGTAAGGGGGGGGGCTTTGTCAGTGGATTGACTGGCGAAGGTTATCTTGCTGTGATGCAGATGTTTATAAATCCACCCCGTCCACACTGCGCACACTGCACGCACCTGATGTAACGATGCACTGTGGGGGGGAGAGTTTGAGTTGACAAGTAACGTGGCCATGGGGCTACGGCACCTCAAGCTAGAGTCACAGCGCTATAGCCGTAGTGCTGTGGCTGAAGCTCTACAGCCATAGCACTACAGCCTGCAGCAACTACAGCCATAGCACTACAGCCTGCAGCAACTAGAACCATAGCACTACAGCCTGCAGCAACTACAGCCATAGCACTACAGCCTGCAGCAACTAGAACCATAGCACCGCTAGTCACAGCGCTCAAGCCCACTAAGCTCTGGCACTACAGGCCGTAGCGCTACAGCTGTAGCACTACAACCATAGCATTAACCATGGCATCATAACCATCGCGCTACAGCCGTAACAGTTTTGCTTATCAGCTGCAACAGGCGCGGCAGGGGGCTGTAGGATGGCGCAAGACTCCCGGATGCATACTCACGCTCTCCACACATTCACTGCACAGATGCAATAAAGACCGTTCCGTCTGATACGCGGTGTCGTATACATTCTCTCGCAAGGGCTTTAAAGATTGGGAAATGCTGTGGGGGTCCTCGGTCGACCCTTCGCTTGCCGAGAGCTTCACACCCCTCCGCTCACGCCGACGTTTGGTCCCAGTGTCTGGAATTTGGCTTACAGAGGGACAAGCTGCCATGACGGGGGGGGGGGGGGGTACCCTAGGTCAGGGGTCAGCAGCGTGCACTGCTCTTTAGGGTCTGCTTTGGTGCGACGTTACTTATTACGGACCCACCGCCATCTCCGCTATTTGTTACTGCTTTGGTGCGACGTTACTTATCACGGACCCGTTTACATATTCGTTACTGCTTTGGTGCAACGTTACTTATCACGGACCCACCGCCATCTCCGCTATTAGTTACTGCTTTGGTGCGACGTTACTTATCACGGACCCACCTCCGTCTCTGTATTCACCGCTCGCATTGCGGCGCTTGAAATGTTGAGGTTTCCCCCCCCCCCCCCCACCACGGAATTCGAATAAAAAATGCCTGCTCTTGTGATTTTGGTCGCCGACCCCTAGGGTAGGACGTGATTGAAGTTCAAAGACGTTTTGTACACGCTACGGGCCCAGTGTAGATCTTAGTGTTTAATACACCAGTCATCCCCCACTGCTGAGACCAACGTGATACCCCCCCCCCCCCCATCCAATGAGTGTGATGGTGTTCACATTTACAGCCCCGAAAGCAGCAGTGGGAATTCCACATGCCTATGACAGCGAAACTGTACGGCGAACAGAAACATGGAGAGTGTTCAATGAACTGGGAGAAGGGCTGAACGCGCGTGCGAGGTAAGCGTGGAGAAGGTGCACTGCAAGATGAGGGAAAGGATGCGAGAGACGTTGACTTGAGATGAGGAGCGCTAAGTGGGCTTGGGTTAGGGCACGTCGCACTGAGATGGAGACTGATCAAACCCATAACGTGTCAATCCATACGGTTTACCCCGTGTTGTGCAGGGAAATTGAGTTTTCAGGTCCAAACGGCGTACGGCTGTTTCAATACGGGCAAAGACAAAAAAAATGTCTTCGTGTTTCTCCCTTGTGATGGGACTTTGTAGGATGAACGCTGAGATTTATAAGGGGGCATGGGGTGATCAATAAGGTCTGAATTGGTCTGTAATAAGGTAGGGCACTGATAAGGGGTTGACAGGTGTGCAGATATCACCCAAAGGCTAGAACATGTCCAAGAGGGCGGCCACTATGGAGACGGATCAATGGGTCGGCTCGCATGCAGAAGGGAGATGGACTGAGATCGCAGGGCCACGACGGATAGAAGCGACGGCGTGGAGCGTCTTGATGCAGCAGTGGATGGATCATGGCTGATTATTATGATGGGGGGTAGGGGCAAAGCTCAATGACTTCCACTGTTAACTTCCCGGCAACGTTTTACTCATTGGCTTGTCCCTGGGAGGAACGATGGGCTTGTGACTGACCCCTAACCGGTATTTGAACTTGTGACCTTCTGGTCGTCGGCCACGTGCTCTTCTCTCTCTCACACCACTGCACCTCCTGGCACACTGCCACAACACTGCCAATCATAAAATAATTAAAACTTACCACCGTAAAATCCACAGCTGTAAAATTTTAAAGCCATAAAGCAAAGTGGACTCTGCATCACTGTTTCATCTGTTTCCTATTAACTGGTTATCCCAGCTTCCACCTGTATACAAACTACATTTGTTTCGCCTTCGTTAGGGATCATCGGTAAAGTTGAGCCGTGTTACTTTCCTGCCACAAAATAGCTCGCACTGTTTTGGTGTATAAACAGAAATAAAATCGGTGTCACTTTAAAAAGAAAAAGCGTTGGACAGTGCCTGTCTCCACTGGTGGTCATTAGCTAGTGGTAAATATTCCACGTTCCTATGACGGGGTAAGTCTACCATGAGCTGAATTCCTAACACCAAGTGGTGTAGCGTCACTTAGTGGTACTCATCTTACCGACCCCAGCGGGGGAGGGAGGCGGGGGATACAACGGATGATGATGATGATGATTGACATGATGGCGGCGAGTGCCTGGCGCGGTGTAAACATCGCCACTAGGGAGACAAAGACGGCCGGGAGTGGTGCTGGTCACCCACGTCCTCGTGTGCCTTGCTGGCTTTCATAGGTGCTCGCTAATAGCACTTGCCCCTACAGTCTGTTAAGGCTACACGGGGCAGGGGGGGGGTCTTTGTTTTTTTTGGTGGTGCTGATGATACCTGGATCGAACCCAGGTTCTGTTTTTCTTTGGCGTGACGTCCAAGCTTTGCCACGGATCCAACCCCTCACGTGACCTGGTGACCGCCTTGAGGCCATCTCAACTCTACTCGACAATCCGGCGTTTTAAAATCACAGGCGGCTGCTGAGATCCGGATTCGAACCCAGAAGCAGTGCCGGATTATCTTCGTAGCAAAAGTAGCTACACATGTAGCAGCTACGGGCCCCGCACTTTCAAGGGCCCCGCGCTAAACGCTTTCAAGCTATCAACTCCGGTTCAGTGATTCTGCACTTGCTCTATTACTATAGTACTATACGGCCTTCAACTTTTATGAACGACTGGTTCGCGATATGTCGTATTATCTGGCCGTATAGCAAATGAAAAAATACAATTACTTCACTATGCAAGTAAAAAATGTGCGTCTTTTAATATTTGTTTTATTTTTTATTTACGTGTTTTAATTTTCACGTGTGTTTAAAAAAAAATGTTTTTAGCGCCCAGGCGTTCTGACCTCCGAGCCACCGGCCTCGGTGTGAGAGGGGCAGCACCCCCCCCCTCCCTCCGCCCCCCCACTGATGGCATCCTTTGCACGTCGCTCGCTTCACCGCCGTAAAATAAAATAAAAAACCGGGTGCCGTAAAACACAAAAAAAAGCTGAGAGAAAATACGACCGACACGGGCAACGGAGCCGCACGCACGCCTGAAATAAATTCAGAAGTTTCCTCCCCTACCCAGGCAATTAACTGCGGTAGGGATCTGAGGCCGCTGAAGGGCCCTTGTCATAAGACTGCGTGGGGGTGAGGTGGGGGACACTCATTAAACTTTATTTCATCTCTCGGATATGGCCTTTTGAGCGAGGTGGCGGCTTTGTACTTGCACCCTCACGAGCGGCGCTCCCCGCTGCGTGTCAACAGACCTTCACGCTAAAGGCACATTGCTCCACTCGGTTGGGATGGAGTGAGCCACTCCGATGTTTATCGCCCTCCCCCCCTTCTCCTCCCTCGCTCTCTCGCTAGCTCTCTGTTTTTTCCTGCGTAGATTTTTCACAGCTAATCTCTGCGAAACACACACACAAATACCTTTTTACCACTATGTCGACGATTGTCAAGACGAGAACATTTCAGCGGTGTGTTTTAAATTGTATATATACACACACATTTTAATGGGGCGTGCGCGCCGAGCGATGCCAGCGACACGCGGCGTCGCTGGCAGAGCGGTAATGAATGGGTAACCACGGAGGAGCTGATGCCGCTCACTGAGTGCAGAGCAAGGTCGGTGGCAACTTCGCCCGGCCACCTCCGATGAGCACGGTTGGCTACTACGTAGTGCGCGAAAGAGGTTCAACACACAACCCATACAGTTTAACACGTAGGCTTTCGCGACCAATATCATCCATAATAGTGTTTTTTTATGGGGGGGGGGGGGGTTAGATCGCGTAAATATGTGTCCTTAAAAGCCCGCGGAAGTCACAAATCTGTCTGTCGCCTGATGAAGCTAGCTGTAATTACTGGCGAAACGTCGTAGTCAGATTGTAAATGTTGTGGCTTGGCTCTCCAACACACCCGTGTGCTGTACTAGTGACGAATTGGCCACGTTCTGTTTACGTGCCAACCCTTACTAGTTGGCTGTGTCGGGTGGTGTCGGGTTTTAACGACACATTTATATATTTACGCGATCTAACCCAAAAAAACCCATTATGGACAACACGTACAACATTAGGCAATAGACGCTGGGGAGGGGATTCCAACCGAGGTAGAGTGCAGTGCGGGGAAAGAAGCAGGGAGAGAGAGAGAGAAGTTCCGTGTTGCCTGCAGCGGGTACGGGTATTTGAACAGCGTGGATCAATCATCACTTGTGTCCTCAAGTGATGATTGATCATCACTTCACGAGCTTCCTTGAAGGTCAAACCCCGGTGATCTTCCGTGAAAGACCCAACGCAGAAGATCCCTGGATTTGATCTTCTACGAAACTCACGGTCCACGTTAAACCGCACACACTGCACAAACGATGGCAGCCGATTCGGATACCTGATGCACAAACGGAAAATGTAAAAACTCTCCAGTAGTAATGCGACTGTGGTCATCCAGAACAGGCCGTGCAACGTGTAACGGACGCAATGCCCCGATCCACAAATGCGAAGGAGACATCGCAGCGATGATACCACTCCGCTGGCTCCTGACGAGGTTGCCTGGACTTGACCCACCTGAGTGTGAAATTGTCGTCGGTGCTCTGCAATCTACGCAAGAAGAATCATTTCGCGGGTATGTGGATACCAACGTTGTTGTCAATCCACTGCTCTGGATACGAGGGCCTTCCAGCTCCGCACGCTGATCAGGGCAGGTTCGTGAAGACGTGGAGCATAGAAGTGCAGCTCAACAAAGAATTGGCATTCGTTGCGTGCGTGGTGGTAGGCCGTCCCAAGCACTGACCAGGCGCAAAAAAACCTGCTTAGCTTCCGAGATGTGATGGGGTCCCGGTATACATTCCACACGTGATGGGGGTCAGCAGTACCGGATTATCCTAGTAGCAAAAGTAGCTACAAATGCTACGGGCCCCGCACTCTCAAGGGACCCCCGCTAAATTATTTCAAGCTATCAATTCCGGTTCAGTGATTCTGCACTTGTTCTAATACTATAGTATTATACCGCCTTAAACTTTTATGAACGATTGGGTGTTTAAGGTTAGCGATTTGTCGTATTATCTGGCTGTATCGTAAATAAAAAAAAAATCAATTGCTTTACTATGCAAGTAAAAAAATGATGGTTTTCATAATTATGTTTTTTTTGTATGGAGGGCCCCTTTATAACATACTACAAGCCCCGCACTAGCTTAATTCAGCACTGGGGGTCAGGCGTGCCGCCTTTGTGTATTTCACCAATAATAATAATGATCTACAGCTCTGTGATCCACGGCTGGATGAAGTTCTCGCTCGACGTTCTTACTGAATCCTGTTTCATTGCAGCGATTGTTAAAACGTTAACGCAGACGTTGAAACACGAAACGTTTGCAGCTACGGGACCGCGCATTTCAGACGCAGGGACCTCCTGCCTCTGTGCGCCAAGACTCGGCGACGCGTTCCTCTGTAAATATTATCTTGAAATGGTCATCGCTATCATCACCACCACCATCATCACCACCATCATCATCACCACCACCATCATCACCACCACCAGCATCACCACCACCATCACCACCACCATCATCATCATCGCCACCATCATCACCACCAGCATCACCACCACCATCATCATCACCACCATCATCATCACCACCACCATCATCACCACCACGAGGTCAGTACAGCCTGCACCACACAGTCCCGTGGTCACTTTGCTACTCTGATTTCCCCAAACGTGAAGATGGCTCGGATGGTTTAGATCTGCAAATGACCGAGAAAAACCCATCAAAAAAAGGATAATACTGTGCTGATGAGTCGTAATTCGGACTAATACCGGTCCATAGTTGTCTATCACTGCATCGCTGCTGCGCTTGCGACAGTGATTTGGCAACAATTGCTCAGATTAATGTTGACGGTGACTTTTGAAAGCGCACTGTAATGCAGTTCTTGAGGAACTGTTGCTGCATTTCTGTAAAATGCACACACGGCCGTGTTTTTATTTTAAACACATGTTTGCGTCTTGTTTGACACGTTTGGCTGGATCTGTGGAGGAGTAAGATATGTTAATACTCCCTGCATGGGTGAGGGGGCCGCGGTGGCGAGATGTTAACTATCTCGCTTGGTATACAGGAGGTTGTGGGTTTGATCCAGACCCTGATGCCTGCTGTTGTATGTTTTGAGTTTGCGTGTCTCTCTCTCTCTCTCTCTCCACGTGGTCGCGTGGATTTTTCTACGGGTCCTCCGGTTTTCCCCTCCACATTTAGAAACATGCGTTTCGAGTATTTGGTTGTTTTACATTTCCACATGATAGGCCACTCCGTTGTGCTATCATTCGTGGCCAGATCGCTTCTGAAAAGAGCTATATAGATCAGTGGGCCTTACCTGGTAAAATAAATAAATAGTTTAGTACTAACTTGATTTAACAGGTGGGTTTTGAACACGTGTGCCCTTTTTTGCATAATTATCACAGAGGATGTGCACACCCAGCAGTCACCACCACTTACAGTTCAAAGTTCAATTCCTCCGACCACTCTCTGCCAAACTCTTTTGCGGAGTTGGCCAAAGCGCTCTCTGCACAAATTTCATTTCCGACTTACCTACTGCTAGCGCCTACAACCCTTAACACCCGTACCAACATGTTGGCATCGGAGAGAGTTCACGGAGCAGACACACCCACAGAGAGAGAGATGGTGACGGAGGGAGAGAGGATGTCGTTTAAGGTCCACTTGCCCCAGCGATGGGACGTCGAGGGCCACACGCTCCGCTCGTAAATAATGATGAAGCGGCATGCCTGCCTTGGCCTCGTCAACAACAACAACAAAGGGCCCTACCGAGCACCGTGTGATTGACGCACGCAAGTCACTGGCCGCCGGGGGATCCTGGTGGGTGAGACGTGGGGGGGGGGGGGACTGACCGCGTGATCGGGGGCGGGGGGGGGTCATTTGTTCGCGAGGCCAAATTGCGCGAGAAGAGACCATTAGGAGTTACATACACAGAAGTGTGTCTCTGTGTGTGTGTGGCAAAACAACACCCTACCTCCTCGCGGTGCTGGACGGGAAACTCTGTCGTGGACAGTGCTGTGGGGGGAGGGCCAATTCCGATTGGCCCCTCCCCTCATGGCGTCTGTGACCACCACAGTGGCTAAACAGGGGCTCTGGATGGGTGCGAGGGGCTGGTAACCCCTCCTCCTTCAAAAAATTACCACGAAACCACGAATTAAAAATGTAACAAATATGCTCGTGCCGGAGGCCCCGGGGGGACAGGCGTCTATGACGTCTCCTGGCCAAACCCCAATTGGTGTAGCCAGGAGATTGAATCTCTACCCTCGGGGCTCCTCCAGAAACAACGAAAAGCCACTTCGTGTGGCCACGTGGAATGTTCGAATGCTCACTGCGGAGGAGAGGCTGCCACTCCTCTGTCAGGAGCTGGACCGGTACCGCTTGGATCTCTGTGGCATTCAGGAGGTCCGGTGGACCGGTTCTGGCTCCTGCCACCATGAAGGGTTGACAGTCCTCTACTCGGGGCAGCAGACTGTCAAACAGGGTGTGGATCTTCTTTTGAACAAAAGAATTAAGGGGGCGTGGGAGCATGGCGGTGAGGTGTGGGAAGCTGTAAGCCCCAGGCTACTTTGGGCTCGCCTTCCCATCAACCAGAGGCGAGGAGTGGTGGTCGTGGTTACTTATGCCCCCACCGAAGACGAACATCCGTGGAGGGATGCAGGCAAAGCCGATGAGTCAGATGCTTTCTATGACCTCCTGTCACAGGTGCTGGCTAAAGTGGCCCCACGGGATAGTCATCTTATTAGGCGACTTCAATGCCCGAGTTGGTCATGATGCTGGCACTTGGTCGGGAGTGATTGGAGGGCATGGGCCAGATCAGCTCAATAACAACGGTAGGAGGCTGCTAGATTTTTGTGCAGCCCAGGGGCTTGTAATTACCAACACACTGTATCGGCATCGGCGCATCCACACAACATCATGGATGCATGCCGGGTCCAAGCAAGAACATCTGCTGGACTACATAGTGATGGACCAGCGGATGCGAGCCCATGTCCTTGACACCAGGACCTACCGTGGAGCTGATCTGCCCTCTGACCATCGACTTGTCATCTGTAAGATGCACCTGCCATTCTTCCACTCCGGTGGTGGGTGTACACCCAGGACCCCATTCCAACCTAAAGTGGCCTGGTCTCAGTTATCTGATGAAAGTTGCAAGTGAGAATTTCATCATCGCTTGCGGCTGGGGTTGGCATCGTCCCCCACTCCTCATAATCTCGAGGGTAAATGGGCGAGGTTTAGGACTAACTCATGCAGCTGCATTGGCTGCTTTGGGTACGCGGTCCAGACCTCCCCAGAGACCCTGGCTGACAGAGGTGTTCAGGATAGTTGAGAAAAAGCGACAGGCCCACTGTCATCGGCTACAGAATCCCATGTCAGAGAATGAGGAGGCTTACCGCAGCCTTCGCTCGGAGTTTCGGAGAGCCGAGAGGCGCTGCAAGGATGGGTGGTGGTTGCGGGTTGCTGAGGAGATGGAGTCTGCGTCAGTGGCCCGTAATCACAAATCTCTATTTAACTCCATCATAAAAGTAACCTGCAGCGCCACACCTATTACCATCATTAGGGGAAAAAACGGTGATCCAATCTCTAAACCCCAGGAACAGGTTTGCAGATTTGCTGAGCATTTCTGTGAGGTCCTGGGGAAGGGGAAATCCCTCAGCCAGGAAAACATCGTGGCACAAAGTGGGGATGACCCTGCTGAGGCTGCGGTGCCTCAAATATTGGAAGAAGTCACCCCCTGTGAGTGGCTGGCTGAGGTGCCATCTGTTGAGGAAGTACTGAAGGCGATCCGGAGTCTGAGACTAGGAAAGGCACCGGGCAGAGATGATCTCTCAAGCGAAATGCTGAGGGAGGGTGGCGTTTGTGCACAGACTGCCCTATATGACATCATAACAACAGTCTGGACCACTGGACGGGTTCCACAGGATTGGAAGGATGCCCTGGTGGCCCCCCCTTTTTAAGAAGGGGGAACGCACAGACTGTAACAACTACAGGGGCATCTCACTCCTCAGTGTGCCGGGAAAGGTCCTGGCAAGGATTATTCAACATCGCCTTGCCAGGCACGCTGAGGAGAGGCTTGCAGAGCCCCAATGCGGTTTCAGGAAAGGGCGGTCTTGCACAGATGCCATATTTTCTCTCCATCTGCTACAGCAGAGGTGTAGGGAATTCCAGCAAGACCTACATCTCTGCTTTATTGACCTGGTCAAGGCCTATGATACCATTAGTAGGCCTGGGCTCTGGGTTGTTCTTCGTGCTTTTAGAGTCCATGACCCTCTACTTACGATCATTAAGGACCTTCATGATGGTGAGCGGGCCCGGGTAAAACTACGTGGCCGGGAGTCAGAGCCATTCCCTGTACACCTTGGGGTGCGACAGGGATGTCCTCTGGCTCCCACATTATGTAACATCTATTTTGACCACGTAGTTCGTGAAGCCTTCAATAGCTGTACCGGGGGAATCTCCATTTGGTACAGATATAATGGGAGGCTGATCGATGCCCGGGTGCGGTCAAGGGATGGCTCCCTATTGCTCAACCACATTATGTATGCTGATGATTTGGTAATAGCTGCTTATTCAGAGGAGGAGTTGGAGACGCTGCTGCTGAGACTGGAGCGTGCCACTAAGAGATGGGGCCTTACCATCAGCCCCACCAAAACTGGGTATTTTGTACCATCGGACACTCCACCCTCACAACTCCCAATCGGTGATGGGGCAGTTGTGGAGAGAGTGGAGAGTTTCCCATACCTGGGCAATGTGCTTATGACCAGCTCCAGTTTAACAGCAGAGGTCTCACTCCGAATCAGTCGAGCGGCAATATATTTTCATCGGTTGCGTAACGCTGTGTGGAAGCTACCTGGTTTGTCGCTCCGCACTAAACTTCAGGTCTTCTCGGCCACGGTAATTCCCTCCCTTCTCTACGCTTGCGAAACGTGGACCCCCCTAATGGAACATCTTCGCCGGTTAGAAACATTTAGGCTAGCCTACCTACGTCCCATCCTGGGTTAACCAGGCTGGATTGTGTGAGGAGCTCACAAATCCTTGAAAGATCTGGGCAAGGCCCCATCGGTGAGCTCCTCCGGCAGGCAAGGCTGCGTTGACTGGGTCATGTAGCCCGCATGCCCAGCCACCGCATGCCGAAACAGCTTTTGTTCGGCCGGATCGAGGGGGCTAAACGGGCGCGGCACGGACTAGAGAAGATATGGAGTGATGTGGTACAGGAGGACGTGGAGCTGAGTGGACTTGCCGATGACTGGTACCAGCGGTGTCAAGATCGGCCTCTGTGGAGGAGGCTCGTGAAGGACGCTACTGGGCAGTTGGAGGCAGTCGCCCTCCAACAACAATGGAGGGCGGAAGAGCGATGCTCACAACAACGAGCGGAGCGCCGGGTGTCTAAAGCACAGCAGGTTGGCACAGTAGGGGGCACAGGTGGTGCATCAGCCAGCCATCTCAGTCATCTTAGTCAGTCGACCCGTGGCACTTGGGTCTGCCCCGTGACCTCCTGCCAGCGGGCGTTCGACACTTCACGTGGCCTCAAGGTGCACATGGCCTGGCACAAGCGTCGTGGTGTCGTCATCGCCACTTAGTGGCGAATGGCGGTTGTTGTTGTGTGCCCACTTGCGCGCGTGTGTTTGTTTGTTGCTGTTGTTGTGTCGTGTGGGGAGCGGTAGTGTAGCGGTTTGTGCGCCGCGCTACGAACCCGGCGGACCCGAGTTCGATTCCGGTATTGGTGACTGCTCTCGGTCACCAATATGGGTGACGATTATCTGAACCGGATTCTCCGATAGGTCGACTCAGTCTCAAATGAGAACCGAGTGAGGTGCGTAAAAAAACATCGCCACTGGGGAGACAAAGGCGGACGGGCGTGGTGCTGGCCACCTACCCCCACGTGTACCGTGTTCGCTGACAACACTTGCCCCAGCAGTCTGTTAACGCTATACGGGGGGTCTTTATCTTAGTGCGAGGCGTGACGATGAATGCACACGCCAGCACACACACACACACGCACACACACACCTCATATCCGAGGATACGATAATTACGACATAGATAAAGACTGTTCACATACACAAACAAACACACATCCGTCTGCGTGTACATGTGCGAGACATGACCTTTAGGGCACAGACACACACATAAATATATATGTATATACGAGTCATGGCCATTAAAGCGCACACACACGCACGCACACAGACGCACACACACACGTGTATGTGTGTGTGTCTGTGTGCATCAACGAGATAGATCAGCGTGTGCCTGTGCGCCCTAATGGTCATGTCGAGGACGCACACACAAAACACACCAGACGTGTGTGCGAGACGTGATCATTAGGGCAAAGCCAAAGACAAAGATCCCCCTATAGCCTTCACAGGCTGTTGGGGAAAGTGCTGCTGAAGGCCAGCTCCACGTGCGGCCGCCTTTGTCTCCCCAGCCTCAAATAGGTACTCATTTGAGGCTGAGTCGAACTTGAGGAGGCCCGCTAACCGTTGCACACGCACTCACACATATATCAAGCGCTTCACGAGGTATCTTGATTGTATGAACAGTTGGAACGAAAGGAACGGAATAATATTTACAACTCTCCGCCTACAGCATCACCATTGCCCCATGGTATATGCATTGACGATTCGGAGACTGTCCCTTCTTCGTTATGAAGAGGTAACAGAAAGCGCCGGTCATATTGGCCACAGACGCGCGTCGCGCGCTTTCAGATGCGCTTCTGCGGCCACCTGGAACGCTCTTCCTTCCGATAATAAGAAGCCACTGGAGCTTTGCACTTTTAAATAATCTAGATTGAAAATTAATATTTGCCTTTTTGTGTTTAGTTTGTTGTCCTCGCAACTCCAATTCGCACGGTTGGCTACGTACGGCGCGAAAGAAGTGCTTGCGTGTGGCTGGTGGACGGCATCGATGCTGGTAATGGATGGGTGGGTGGGTGGTGTGTTGATGATAAAGTTGTTGGTTGGGCGGGCGGTGATGATGGTTGAAGACATGGGCGACTTTGCGACGTTGGGGGCGCAAGTGGCAGGCGTCGTGGGTGACGGGCGGTCGCGCTGCGGTGTAGCTTTGGCTGGAGATGAAGGTCGTGTCAATGCATGGACTGGCTGGGTCGAGTCATCAACCACATTCACACACCTCCGCTCCCCGAACTAGACAAAGATACCCCCCCCGTACAGCTTGAACAGACTGTTCGGGGGTCAAGCGCTGTTCGCGAGCACCTATGAAGGCCGGCACGGCGCGTGGCCAGCACCACGCCCGGCCGCCTTTGTCTCCCCAGTGGCGATGATTACAAACCGCAGCGGTTGCTGAAACATTTGAGGCTGAGTCGACCCTAAGCTAGACCCCCACACACACACACTGGCCAGATCGACACTGATCTCCTCCCCCAGCCCACCATGCGTCTTTACAAACTCGTTTCACGGTTCACCGCCCAAACGCGACATCGCAGTGTTGGGTCAAATGTCGCCGTGTACTCGGAGCGACGGCTCTCCGGTTTCCTTCGTCTCGCTGCGGTAATGAATCCACGCACTCGGGGAGCGCGTGACGCAGCCGCCCCCTCCACCCACTGCCCCCACCCCCCCTTCTACAACCACACACTCACCACCACCACCTCTTACATCACAACCACCATCACCCATTACATCATGACCATCATCGCATTGTACACCACTACCAGTACCACCACCACCACCACCACAGCAGCTTACATCATACCACCACCACCTCTTAGATCACAACCACCACCACCGCATTGTACACCACTAACACCACCACCACCACAGCAGCTTACATCATACTACCACCACCACCTCTTAGATCACAACCACCGCATTGTACACCACTACCAGCACCACCACCACAGCAGCTTACATCATACCACCACCACCACCACCACCTCTTAGATCACAACCACCACCACCGCATTGTACACCACTAACACCACCACCATCACATCAGCTTACATCATACCACCATCACCTCTTGCATCACAACCTACACCACTTCTAGCACCACCACCACAGCATCTGATATCATACCACCACCACCTCTTACATCACAACCACCACCACATTGTGCACCACTACCAGCACCACCACCACCACCACAGCATCTTACATCATGAATACCACCACCATCGCATAGCACCGCAATCACCGCATCTGACATCAGGAACCACCACCGGCCGTCGCATCTCAAGTGACAGCTACCACCACAACTTCCTCTGTCACGGCCACCACTCCCATCACGACGACCACCACCGACGTTCTACATAACATCCACGTCTTTCGCAACAACAACAACCACCACCACCAACAACAACAACAACCACCAACAACAACAACCACATCATCTCCCTGGTGACGAGCACAACAATGGGGACTACTACCAGCTCCTCCATGAGGACCACCACCACTAAAAACATAAAGACGCCCCCCCTCTCCGCAATAACCATACAGACTGTTAGGGCACGTGCTCTTAGCGAGTACCTATTGAAGACGGCACGACACACGAGGTGATGTGGGCAGAACCACAGTGCAACGTTCTCTCCCCGGTACAGATCTACGCACACCACACCGGGCCGAGTCGAACCAAAGGCGAGACCCAGAACCGATTCGGACATCACTCGCCACTGACGTGAGCCGTGGCCAGGAATCGAATTCAGGAAGGCGAGTTCGTCGCGCAGTGTGCAAACCACGGCACCAAGAGGCGGGGAGGGGAGGGGGGGTAGGAGGAGGGGGGACAACCGGTTCAGAGATTACTCGCCACTGACGTGAGCCGTGGCCGCGAAATTGAATTCAGAACGTCGGTCTCATAACGCAATGCGTCAACCGCTGCGCCACCGCTCCCCATCCCACCCCAGCCCAGCCTGCGAACAAACTCCAGAGACCGACCCAGCCACAAAAGCCCCCCCCCCCCCCCCCGCGTGATGAATGATTCATCACGCGGGGGACGCGAACCGGGCTCGCCAAGCGAGTCGCGCGATGCGCATTGTCCCCGCTTCTACGTACAGAGACAAAATAACCCCCCACTCCACGTGGCCTTTACTTGGGGCAATACGAATGAAGCTTCGACACGCAATCCGCGTCTGATGGTTGGTAAAACCCAATGCATACCCCTCCCCCACTCTACGTGGCCTTTAACAGACTGTTGGGGCAATACTAATTAAGTCTCGACACGCTACCCGCGTCTGATGGTTGGTAAAACCCAATGCATACCCCTCCCCCACTCTACGTGGCCTTTAACAGACTGTTGGGGCAATACTAATTAAGTCTCGACACGCTACCCGCGTCTGATGGTTGGTAAAACCCAATGGCATACCCCTCCCCCACTCTACGTGGCCTTTAACAGACTGTTGGGGCAATACGAATTAAGTCTCGACACGCTACCCGCGTCTGATGGTTGGTAAAAAAAGAAAACAATGCGTCGCCGTGATGTCGAGAGCCGCAGATTGAGATGAACGAGAGCGCTCTCCCACGTATAGCAAGTGCCGTTAGCACGCACCTATAGAGGCCGACACGGCACGCAAAACTCGCTGCGCGGAGGTGGCAGCTGTCGAGTGTGCAGGCGGTGCAACTGCACCGGGAGGTACCACGGGCCGAAGCGTCCCCCCCCCCACCCACCCCCAAGTGCTGAGCTACGACGAGAGACGTTTCTGTCACGAGAGGACTCGCGTCAACGACGCTGCCTCCACTGGTCACAAGAGTCTGGCGGCGATTCTCTCTACTGCTGGACTGAGCTTTCGTGTGCGAGTTCGCAACCCTAACTCGAGTCCTCGCTACGTGCCACGCCCCCCCCAACACCCGCCCCTCCCCGAGGCCCCACATTTCCAGATGTGCTCCATTCAAGTATCAAATATAACTCGTTCCGCGCTTCAGATGAATGGGATGACAGTGGACATTGCACTGAAAGTGGCGAATAACACTAAGAGCCCGCAACGACACATAACGACGGGGAAGGGGGGTGCGGGGTGCAGAGAGCGGAGATATTTCGATTCGCTTGAGGACGAGTCTACTCAGGGTCGTCGGGAGACGCCGGTGGAGGCTCTGCGACCACGGGAATCGAGACGGAGTCGCACGGATCTTCGAGCGCAGTGCGCAACCCGCTGCGCCAATCCTCGCCGCTCCTCCTCCCCCATTCACATTGAGTCATATTGGGTGACTTCCATGTGCAGCGAACCCAGAGGTTGAATAACTTGTTAAGATTATACCCACATGCTGGCCAAGATCCCCCACCCCCCTTCCCCCGTATAGATTGAACAGACTGTTGGGGCAAGTGCTGTTAGGCCAACGCTGCACACGAGGGTTAATACCGCGCCCGACCGCCTCTGTCTCCCTACTGACGATGCATTTACACACAGCACCAGGTACTCGTTTAAGGACTTAATGGACCTAGTGAGCGGGAATCGAACTCGGGTCGCCGGTTTCGTAGCACAGTGGGATAATCACTCCACTATCGCCTCCCCCCCCATATCCACCGACACGCCCACAAGGATACACCACACACAACGACAACAGCCGTAATTGGCAAGTACCCCTTTGTGCCAGGTGTACTTGTGCCAGGCTAGGTACACTTTGTACCGAGTCTTTGTACCTAGTCCGACGCAGATACACTTGACGCATAGGCACCACCCCCAAAGATCTCCCGTGTAGCCTGTAACAGACTGTTGGGGCAAGTGCTGTTAGCGAGCAACTATGAAGGCCGGAACGGCACACGAGGGGATGGGTGGCCAGCAACCACGCCCGGCCGCCTTTGTCTCCCTAAGCACACATGACACATACGCGCTCCCCAACGCACACACCCACACACACCGCTCCGCTCGGCAGACGCGTCTCGCCCTCGTGGCTTGGAGCGCCTCCCCACCCCCTCCACCCCCCCCCCCCTAAAAAAAACCCGAGCCGCCCGGCGTGCGGGTTGGCGACCCCGGCAGAGTGACCACGGACAATGGCAGCAGCGCGACATTCGATCGAGCGCGATCCCAGAGACCCCCCCCCCCCCCGTGCATTGATATCACAACTTAGCACACACACACAGAGAGAGGAGGGGTGCCGTGTCCTCTTTCCGTCGTGGCTTCATCTCGCAGGGGGGGGGGAGGATGAGAAGGTAGAGAAGCTATGCTTGGCTGCGTGGAAAAGTCCACTCCTCCCGTCCCTTCGTTCATCCACGTGCTCATCCATTCGTCCACCCAACCTCCCCATCGCCCCAGCTGCTCGTCCACCCACCATCATCGGCCACGGTCTATCCACCGCTGGATAATAAAAGGTCTCGTCAAGCTGTCGTCATCTTTTACGGTTCCTGCGATGCAATAGACAGGCTAGCCCCCCCTCCTCCCTCTTCCTCCCTCTTCCTCCCTCCTCCAGCACACGAGCCCATATCGCCGCTTCATCGCCGCAGGTTGCCTCGTCCTCTCGGGCTTATTCCCTGCCCCTTTTTACTGGCCACTCCATCGTTAGGTTCAAGCCTCGACCCCCCCCCCCCCCCCCCCCACTTAGCGACGTGTCCGCCAAAGCCCCGCGTACTCCTCTCGCACAGCCGATGTGACGATGAGCAACTCACGCTGCCTGCGTTAAGAGAGCCGATTCAAATTAGGATTTAGATCGCAGTGCGCGCGTGTTTGTGTGTGTGTGTGTTTGTGTGTGCGTCTGTGTGCGTGTGTTTGTGCGCGTGTGTTTGTGTGTGTGTACGTGTGTGTGCGTCTGTGTGCGTGTGTGCGTGTGTTTGTGTGTGTGTGTACGTGTGTGTGCGTGTGTGTGCGTGTGTACGTGTGTGTGTGTACGTGTGTGTGTGTACGTGTGTGTGTGTGCGCGCGTGTTTGTGTGTTTGTGTGTGTGTGCGCGTGTGTTTGTGTGTACGTGTGTATGCGCGCGTGTTTGTGTGTGTTTGTGCGTGTGTTTGTGTGTGTGTGTGTACGTGTGTGTGCGCGCGTGTTTGTGTGTGTTTGTGCGCGTGTTTGTGTGTGCGTGTGTGTGTGCGTGTGTTTGCGAGTGTGTTTGTGTGTGTGCGTTTGTGTGCACACGTCAGGGACGTGCTGTCAAAAAAGTATAACAAAATAAACATTTAGATTTTTTTCCACCGATCTGTGTTATGTCATTTCTGTACGATTCCAATCATTTTTATAGTAAAAAATCGCCAAATTTTCGGAGCTCCACTGCAGATGCAGGGAGAGACGAGAGGTGAGACAGCGACGAGCTCAGCCTCCCCCCTGATTGCGCAACCCCTCAGACACTGGAACAACAAAGCGCGTGCCTGTTCCCATCTCTCTGTAATGATTGGAATCATACAGAAATGACATTTATAACACAGATCAGTGGAAACAAATATTTCCCCCGCCTCCCCTGACCGCACGTCCCTGGAGTACGGTGGTACAGCAGTTAGCGCTGCGCTGCGCTACGAACCCGGCCTGTCGAGTTCGATACCCGCTCGCGGCCAACACCCAGTGACGATTATCTGAACCGATCCTGGGCCTCCCCGGGGTCGACTCAGTTTCATGAATACCTGGCGCGGTGTGTAAACATCGATGCTGGGGAGACAAAGGCGGCCGGGCGTGGTGGTGACCACCCATCCCCTCGTGCGCCGTTCAGGCTTTCATAGGTGCTCGCTAACAGCACTCGCCCCGACAGTCTGTTTAGGCTATACGGGGATCTTTGTCTTCCTACACACACGTGTTTCACGTGACGCAGACAGCGTTTAAATTGATTAGTGCGTCACGTGGGACGAGTTTCACAATAATCCTGCGCGTGCAGCGTGAAACAAGTTAATTTGTATTTGAATGTGGAATAAAATTGTCAAACGCGGAAAAACGGAGCGTGGTCGTGGGTTTCTAGAAACGTCCACATGATGAGCCACTTTGTTGGGGTACAATTTGTGGCCAGGCCGCTTCTGACAAAGAGCTGCAGAGATCAGTGGGCCTATATAGCTGGCCAAATGAAATAACAATAAAAATAGGGTTGGGAGGACTGGAGTTTGGGGAAACCTGACATAGGGAAGGGATGGGATCCAGACAACAGTGGCGTAGCGTCGTGTGGGCACGGGCCCTGGAGCTGCGTAAACCAATGCCCCTCCCCGCACCTACGATTAGCACGGTTGGCTACGTACGGTGCGAAAGAAGTTCCGCATGCATTCGCGCAACCTTTTCAAACCCTCAACCCCACACCACCACTCACGAGATCCTTGTAATTAGAATCGGCGTGAGATGTCGCGCGTCACGTGCTACGTGCGCGTGTCACCACGTGGTGTCGCGCTGCACGTGGTGGCACGCGCACGCTTCACGGCGATTGTCTCGAGCGTCGTGACGCAAAAAGTGCGCGTGCTCATTGTCGATTGCGATTTCAAGCCACTCGGGTTGTTTAAATAAATAAATAATCAGGACTGGGAGGTGGTGGGGTTGTTTGTGTTACTCCCCCTCCCCCTCTCCCCCGGGTTCTCGCCGGGTATTACGGCTCACTCATACAAGCAATAAACAACAACATCCCAAATGGAATTCCACAAACATCCCAACAATACAGGAGTCCTCCTAACGACGAGGCTTGAGAAATCGACGAGGCTATGATTGGGTAAATCAGGAATCTTTATTTATCCTGGGGAAATCCGGTGAGCTATGAAGCTCTTATTCGCGGATGTCCGGTAGCTTTCACAGGGAGGGGAGCGGTGGCGCATTTGTGTTTAGCGCACTGTGCCACGTCTGTTCTGAATGACGCGGCACACGTGGGTATCGCTCTCAATGATTTTAATGTCTTCCGTGAAACACACGTCGTGCGAGGCGATGTTGTTGAATCTGCATCGTAGGCGATAGACGCACAATATCTTGCCGTACACTCGACACACTTGTTTATTGGCGGTATTAATTCGTCAATTATTTGCCAGCGGTGGCAATTCCACAGTCCTGCGACCGGGGCGCAGTGTCCGAGGTAAGCCGTCCCCAACTTGGGCTTTATCCTGCAAAGTTGTTTTCATTTTACCCAACCCGTTTGGGTTGATGGGCTGCTTTGATACCCGATCAAGATTTTTGTTGAGTGTTAAACAGTCAAGTGCTGTTGGCGAGCACCTAATAAGGCTTGCACAGTGCACGGGTGTACTGAGTAGACCCAGGAGAGGTTCGGATATGACTTAGGTTCCAGGGCATTGCGCTAACCACTATGCCACCGCTCCCCGGCAACGGACACGTGCACCCAGCCAACACACACAGAGATCCCGCGTATAGCCATATACATTCTGGAGGCCAAGTGCTGTTAGCTAGCACCGGAGGCCTCCTCCGCATCGACTCAGCCTTAAATGTGTAAATACCAGGCAGCGGCGTGGAAGGCCATCAGCACTGGGTTGTTGTTGTTGTTGTTTGACTTGCATCCCACTGGGATGTTTGCACACAGCGTTGGTGTACGGTGCTTTTTATTGGAATATGTTGCTGTTTTTTTTCCCTGGATTTTTCTGTTTGCGCATAGTCACTTAAAGATGTTTTCTTATTCATGTTTTTGTTTTTCTTGTTTGTTGCGGTTGCACCCGATTCAAGAGCCGAATGGCTCACAGGGCTATACCAAATAAATGAAACTGAAACTGACTCCATCCCGCTGTGTGACACGCTGACTCTAATAGGTCCACTCGAAGACAAAGATCCCCCGTGTAGCCTTAAATTGTTGGGGGAAGTGCTGTTTGCGAGCACATGTGAAGGCCAGCACGGCAAACGATGGGGTGGATGGCCAGCACCACACCTGGCCATCTTTGTCTCCCCAGCGGTGATGCTTTTTTACACTCCGCACCGGGTAGTTATTTGAGGCCGAGTCGACCTAGGGGATGCCCAGATATTCTTCACCAATGTTGGCCGTGAGCGGGAATCGAACTCCGGTCGCCGGGTTCGCAGCACAGCAGCCCGCTAATAACCAAGGGCGAAGATCCCCCGTGTGGGCCCTCAACATGCTGTCGGGGCAAGTGCTGTTGTAGCGAGCACACCGAACTCACACCACAGCGGGGCTCTATTGCGAGTCAGTCCGTAAACTACCCTCCCCCCCCCCTCCCTCTCCCCCAACCACGCGCCATCAATTCCCGACGCTCACGCACGGCCATGCAGCCTCTCGTCGCCCACGCTGAAACCCCCGATCCCCGCGGCGTAGGCGAGCGAGAAGGGGTCCATCCGCAGGGATCGCTGCCCCTCCCCGGAGGCTGCCTTGCGGGCGCTCCGGCTGTCGTCGTCGTCCGCGGAGTCCGGGGCGGTGCGGTCGCTGGCCGAGTCCGCTCGGGGCCGGCTCGAGGAGCGATGTCGAGAAGTCGTGGACGTGGACAAGACGAGCCTCTCGGGCTTACCGCGTTTCTGTCTCCTGGGATTGTTTAGTAGGGAAAGGGGGGGGGGAAACGGAGGAGAGGGGGGGGGGGCGGTGTAGAGAGGCGTGGATGTTGAACTTCGTTCACACCGTACGTAGCCAACCGTGCTAATCGGAGGTGCGGGATGAGAGATGAAGAGGGCACGGTGACGATAACTTTCTAGATGCCCCCGACTCCGTATCTCCCTTTCTTTGGCATCGACAAAGAACCCAGGCCTGAGACCGTCAACTCACAACGCCGTGTTCAACCACGGGTGTCTAAAACCCCTTATGACTGAATCACCGCAATACCTTCTGATGTCATCAAATATCGAACGATGATCTCGAGACTTGTTTGCGTGTGCGGGCGGCCACGGCGCGTAAAACCCGCGTCGCAGACTGCTGCCAGACTGTAGTTCCCCACCTTCAACGTCCCCGCACCGACGACAGTGATGTCAAACCATGTCAAATGATGTCGCAAAGAGGCCCTCGCTTGGCGGTGGCAGGACAAGGTGGGCCCTCCGCCTGCGCACGTACGAACCCAGGGTCACAGCCGCGTCCGAAACGCGTCCCCCTCCGTGCCCCCTCCCCCCCCCCCCCCCCCCCCCCGGTGTCGAACTCACTTCTTGTGGATGGAGATGGCCGTGAGGATGGTGCCCACGATGAAGATGGCCACGGCCAAGCCGGTCATGATGTAGCTGTAGAAGCTGTAGGACTCATCTGCAAGGGGAGCGACATTCACCGAGACACCTGTGCTTTTAATGAATTCTCGTGCGGTAAATCGTCGGTTAACGCGTGGCGTTCGCGCAACGCGTATTCGCTAGAACGCGGTTCTTCGTTCGGGGAGCACTTTTCGCACAACGCGGAGCTTGCACCGTTATAACACGGTTTCTGAGCAGTCGACGACGACGAACTACTTTCTTGGGCTGCGCGGCTGAGCCGTGTGATAAGGTACGTGGAGTAGTAGCCCGAGTTGTTTGTGCCGCAGTGTGTGCGCGTACATCGTGCCTCGTCAAACGTTGTCGTTACATCATTTGTCGGGGAATTGTTTTCGCTCAACGCCTTTTTTCACTTAACGCGGCACTTTTCAGGAACGCATCTAGCGCGTTAAACGAGGACTTACTGTAAGATGATCATAATAATAACCATCAGCAGAGACCATAATTGATCCACTGCTGGATGAATGCATTCTTGACCGGCAGCCATCGCCATCCCTTCTCGCCGTGACATGTCCTGCCCAAGTCCACTTTATTTTTTTATCACTGACGTTGCCTTCTCTGGCTTGCCATGTGTTCTTTAATCCATGTGACCCCTCTGAGTCGAGCTTGCAAACTACGTCGCAATCTCGTTCATATGGTACGCTTCTCTCGGTTTAGATCGTGTGTATGTGTGTGTTGAACTTCTTTCACACCGTACGTAGCCAACCGTGCTAATCGGAGGTGCGGGGGAATGAGGTATAATGTAATTGTTTTCTTGAGTTTAAAGTTTGTCACGAAATGGGGAAATGGGACAATTTTATTGGGAGGGTGGCTGGGGGTGTCTCAGCAAAACTGGAGGAATGTTGAAAAGCAAGCGAATTTTTATTTTACAATATATATTTGTTTTACAATATTATATGTACGACGTTTCGCTGAAGATTATACCCAGCACAGCGTGAAGCAACTTCCAGTGTCAATGAAGATTTGACAAAAAAAAATATGACCACTCACAACTACGCCCATTATATAATTATCAATCACCATCACCCGCGGTATTTTTTCGGATGATTTTCGCGGGCTGCAAGTGAGGTCATGCCCCTCCCCCCCCCCGTAACCACGCGGGCTCCCCTTAAGCCAAAAATTGCAGTGTGACGCTAATGGGATAATGGTTGTGTGCGTCTCCACGTCTCCAGCACCCACTCCCCACCCACCACCCACATGCCCCCCCCCACCCCCCACCATCCCACACTCAGTATATTTATACACGGCGAGACGCGAACAGCCCCTGTAGATGCCGAACAGCGCCTTGTTAAATAATGCAAAGCGCCCATTACAAAGTACAAAAGCGCCCTCCCCCATCGATTTAGCGCTTGCCTCGCAGCCTGATGAATGGCCATTAACAATTACCTCCCACTCACCCCCGGTCTCATCCCAAATATACGACCAAAGTTTCCACCGCCTCTCTCTGCTCGCCCCCCCATGACCCCCCCTCTAGTTACTCCCTTTGCCCCCCCCACCCACTCACTCCCACGCGTCTTATTATTCCTCCCATCCCAGTCCGCAAACACTCGGCAGTGCGATAATGCAGGCGGGAAGGAGGTGGATGGGATGAGATGGATGTTCTAGAGCGGAATGGAACACGGGGCACAGCATGCTTTGTATGTCAACATCACATCGCGAGTCTTGTGCATTTCTATTTCATTGCGCGCAGCCTCGCGACGATCGTCACCCAGCCAGCCGAAATAAAACGGCAGCTGGTGGCACGATGGTGACAGCGTCGGGCCGTGCACACGGCCAGGCCCTGAGTTCGATTCCCGACCACGGCTGTAAGCGGTGGCCCGATATACAATTAGCGTGGTGGCTGTGTGTGTTCAAGCGACCCCACACGGCCGATACTAACTATTAAACTAAACTATTTTTTTATGGTACCAGCTAAGGCCCACTGAGCCATGTTGCTCTTTTTCAGAAGCGACCTGGCCACAAATGATAGCTCACTGAAGTGACTAATCACGTGGACATGTATAGCAGCCAAAAACTCTAAACGCAAAAATCCACGCGACCATGGGGAGAGAGAGAGAGACACCGCAAACTCCAAATATACAGCAAGCGACAGGGTCGGGATCGAACCCACGACCTCCTGCATACAAGGCGAGGTAGTTAACATCTCCTGCAGTGAGTGGACTGACACAATGACTTATACATAGCTATACCACTATCCCTGCACGCCCTGGGGACAAACTCAGTAACAACCTCAAGGGGGCAAACAGCAACAGCACCACATAAGCACTTTCGCTCTCGCCGGATGCGCTTTCGGGCAATGTCGCGTGTTGCTCGGCGAGATGTCCGACGTTTCGCTCCACGTGCTGAGAGCTTCCTCAGAAACTCCACTCAGAGAGCTCCCTATGCCTGGAGCTGAAACGTCGGTCGTTGTGCCGCAATAACGCCCGTGGCACGACCCGACGACGAATGGGAGAGGGAAAATACACGCAGGAGAATTGAAGCACTCTATGTGGCGCAGGCAGAGAGAGGGCAATACCTTGGGGAGGAGGCGGAGGAGACGCGTCGGACGCACGGAGACTGCCAGAGAGTGCTGCTGCTGCCCGTTCACCCAGAGCAGGCATCGTGAGTGACTCACTTCTTAAAATAGCGCTGGGCTTTCTATAAATCACAACAACAACAACAACACAAAGATAAACATCCGACGTGGAGCCCTTACCTAGACTGGGGGGGGGGGGGGGGGATAGGGAGTGCTGTTGGCCAGCTGAGCCACGCCTGGCCGCATTTGTCTCCCAAGTGTTGATAAATCACACACCACACACACACACACTTTGAGGACTGCATGCACACAGAGACAAAGGTCCCCCGTATAGTCTCAACAGACTGTTGAGGCAAGTGCTGTTAGCGAGCACCTATGGAGGCCGGCACGACACACGAGGAGGTGCTTGGCCAGCACCACGCCCGGCCGCCTTTGTCTCCCTCGTGGTGAGGGATGTTTTTACACACCGCACCAGATGCTCTTTTGAGGCTGAGTCGACCTAGGGGAAGCTCAGAACCGGTTCAGATAATCGTCACTGGTGATGGTGGCCGCGAGCGGGAATCGAACTCGGGTGGTCGGGTTTGTAGCTCAGCGCGCTAACCGCTACACTACCGCTCCCCACGTAAGCACACGCACACAAAGATCATATGTATAAGCCTCATCAGACTGTTGGGTAGAGTGCTGTTAGTGAGCTCACGTTGCGAACTCATAAGGGGTAGTGTGGCCGAAACCACGCCCGGTCGGCCCTTGCCTTCCCCGTGCCGATGTTTACACACCGCACGAGGTGCACGTTCAAAAAAGAGGCTGAATCGATCTCGCGGAGACCGCCGGGCCAGTTCTGATATCGCTCGCCACTGATGTTAGCTGTGGCCGGGACTCGAACTGGGATCTGCAGGTTCGTAGAGGTCAGTAACAAAGGGACGGACGCACACACATTTCACCAACGAGACTCTCGTAGCGACGCTTTGTTAGCGAGTACCTATTAAAGCCGTGCAGATTGATATACGCGCGGGTATATATGCGTTCAGCGTGTATGTGAATATCGGTGTCGATAGAATAAATCGATTAAGCATGGACCAAGAGTCGGCAACCTGCACCTTGGGAGCCGCATGCTGCTCTTTGAGGACTGCATCGTAACGTCTCGTATTGACAACACGTTGCGGACTCTTTAAATATTGAATTCTATATTTTTTTAATACCAAATTCGAAAAAAATATATATATACGGCTCTCCCTGTTTCTTTTTGGGTTGCCCACCCCTGGTGTAGACAATCGTGACCGATATCAATGTCGAGGATCGAACACAAAAATCCGTGCGTTTGTGATGCTGCGTTGGGCAGTGGTGCACGAAGCATCACAAACATAAAACGCTCAACGCACTCGCCAGGAACACCGTGCCCATCACAGGCCGCGATTTATAGGATTTTGCGAAGTTTCTGGCAACGGCCCTTCCCTTCAGAGCACTTCCATACATTCTAATGCTGCTTGAATAGGAGGGCTGGGAAACTGAAATGTAGCACCCTTATTCTCATAGCGAGAGAGACACAGGGAGAGGAAAAAATAATAATTTTGGGACCCCAAACTATCGTGTCGCCCGGACCTTTGATTGGTGTCGCGCGTACAAAGGACGCAAGGTCATCTTCACGTTTTGACTCGCCTGATAGAAAAGTCGTACATCCCCCCCACCACCATCAGCGAAGCGAACCGAGAAGTTCGCCTCCTCGCGGAGCGCGCGACGCCCGAGCGGATAGAAAGCACGTTGACCCCGTCCGTCTACGGCAGGGCTCCCCAACCCCCGGGCCGCGGATCGATACCGGTCCGTGGCCTGTTAGGAACCGGGCCGCACAGCAGCAGGAGGGGTGAGAGCGGTGAGTCCGCGCGTGGCCAGCCTATTATTATATTATTCACCACTTCCGTCCGCGCCTCTTTCCCGTACTGCGCACTTGTCTCAGTCACAGTGCTGGTAAGCCCACAAGCTCTAACCCCCTAGTAGCCACAATGAGTAAACAAAACACAAACGTCGCTGGAGAGCTTCTTTGAAAAGATGGGAAAGACCCAATGATGACCCCCCTCTCCCCCCCCGGTCTTCCACGAAGCCGGTCCCTGGTGCCAACAAAGTTGGGGACCGCTGGACTCTCCGGGGTCAACGCGAGGAGAGCGGCTGCCGCCGCGTGGCCCGCTCGCTGTGGCCTCCTCGCGGCTGGCCACTCGGCGGAGGAGCTTCGACTGCCGGGAGCAGACGGGGCGCGCAGTCGAGGAACAATCAGTGCCGGATTATTCCTCGTGGCAAAAGTATCCGACTACTACACATGTAGTAGTAGTAGCTACTACATATGTAGCGGTAGCTACGGGCCCCGCACTTTCAAGGGCCCCGCGCTAAATGCTTTCAAGCTATCAAATCCGGTTCAGTGATTCTGCACTTGCTCTATTACTATAGTACTATACCGCCTTCAACTTTTTACGAGCGACCGGGTGTTTTAAGGTTCGCGATTTGTCGTAATATCTGGCCGTATAGCAAATGAAAAAATATAATTACTTTACCTGCGCAAGTAAAAAATGCGCGTGTTTAAATATGAACGTGTTTGTTGTTGTAAAGTTAATGACCTCTTTATAACAACATATGCTACCGTCCCCGCAACTAGCTTAAACCGGCACTGGTAATAACAAGCAATGGATTGTGCTTCAAGCGCCGTTTGACCGCTGGCCCACGACGTTCAGCGAAGCCACGACGCACACAAGGCGCGCTGTGCCATACCCTGCGTCGTCACCCATCCACGCGATGTCCAGGCTCGCAAGGCCTCGCTTTAAGCCTCGGATACCTGACGTGACGTGGTGAACAGTTGGCTGCACGCACGCGCTGGTAATTCTGTGCATCGACGCGCGTGCGTGTGTTGTATATATGTACGTCTCAATTATTTCGCACCGTACGTGGACATCCGTGCTCATCGGATGTGCGAGACTTTTGTCGACAATTAAAGGGACGCTTAATCACGAGCCCCCCCCCCTCCCTCCCAATGAGAGAGAAGCACGTGGCTAAGAGAGGGATGGTGGCTGCATGGTGATTGAGGCTCTAGCTACGGAGTGACAGCCAAAGGAGGGAGAGAGAGAAAAAAAACACGGCCGAGAGACAGAGAGAGGGGAAGCCCGTGGCGGTAGATGGAGGGATCGCGAAAGATGGAGCGATGAAATAATTCAATCTCGATTTGAAGCTTTCGTGACTGCAGGGATCCACGCTCTTTGCTTCTTTCGGTAAAGTCACGTGGGTAGAAAATTAATAGATCACGACGTTTCGATCGCAACATAAGCGACCGTCAGCAGTTTCCCTGCTGTGATTGTCTCACCTGATGACGGTCGCTTGTGTTGCGATCGAAACGTCGTGATCTGTTATCTTGGAGCGATCCGCGTGGCGGATCGCTCCATCCGTGAGATCGTGACGAACGGCGACAGCCGTCAGTGGCTTTCATCCAGCAGTGGATACACTCGTGGCCGAGAGTAACTGACGATGACGATGTTGGTGGCGATGGTGATGATGAAACTCACCGTTGAGGGCGCGCTTTTGAGATCTGAAGGAGCTGGATTCTCGCTCAGGTTCGGAAAACAACTTGGCTCAAGATCCCCAGACTGAACTCGGCCGCTTTGCTTACCTCGCGACCGAGGTTATGTGGACGCGTCTTTATATGAGCGGCGTTTGAGGGTCTAAACTCATAAAGATTTGCGTGGGCTGCGGAGGATTCCAGCTCCTATCTCACGGCCGCTGAGACGAGCGGTCGTAAAAGTGCGCCTGTGTGTGTGTGCTTCGGGACGTGTGAGAATGGCGAGATTTTAGAAGGGTTGGTGACCTATGGTCTATGAGTGGGAGAAGTGTATTAAGGTGTAAGGCAATCGTTGTGTGTTTTGCATGTGTGGAATGTGTGCGCGAGTGTGTAAATTAGAGTGTGTGTGTGACTTTATTTTGTTGTGTGTGCGTGTGAGTGTATCTGTGTGTTTCTCTGTGTGTATGTATGTGCGAGTGGGGAGCGGTAGTGGAGCGATTTGGCGCGCTGCGCTACGAACCCGGCGACCCAAGTTCGATTCCCGCTCGCGGCCAACACCAGTGACGATTATCTGAACTTGTCTTGGGCCTCCTCTAGGTCGACTCAGCCTCAAGTCAGTACCTGATGCGGGTGTAAATATCGACACTGGGGAGATAAAGGCGGCCGGGCGTGATCTTGGCCACCCACCCCTTCGTATGCCACAGTGCCGCCTTTCATAGGCGATCGTTCACAGTCTTGTTCCAAAAGTCTATTAGGGGCCGCCCATAAATGACGTCACGCATCTAGTGGGGGGGGGGGGTCAGACATTTGTGACGAGGGGGGGGGGGGTTGAGAAATGTGACGTCACATCAAAATGCGCAACTTTAAATAAATATAGACAACACGTTCTACTTTTTAATAAGTGTTTTCTCCTTAAACATCAGCGGGCAGCGGCACATTAAATACGCACTACAATAACAATAGTTTAAAGCGATTTGAAGCATGTTTAAACAAATTTTGTGTGGGGGGGGGGCAGAGCTTTGTGACGTCATATTTGAGGGGGGGTCTGACTCTTTGTGACGCCGTGTGACGAAGGGGGGGGCGGGTTAAAAATCGTCCAAAATCGCGTGATGTCATTTATGGACGGCCCCTTAGGCTTTAAAGGTTATCTTTGCCTTGTATATCAGTGTATGTGTGTGTTTATTATTTGGGTTCGATTTGTAACACGTGTTTTAGTGGTAATTGAATTGAAGGCGGGAGTGGAGAATGGCGGTTGTTGTTGTGTGTTGTTGTGTTGTGTGTTGTGTTGTGTGTTGGTGTGTGTTGTGTGTTGTGTTGTGTGTATTATGGGTGAGCGGTGGCGCCGTGCTACGAACCCGACCCGCACCTTCAACAACCCGCACCGATCAGCGTGGCGATGCACAAACAACCCCCACCACGGCCCACCGACCGACAGGCCGTGGCGTGGGAGAAGAGGCCTTCAATCGAAAGCGCGCGCTCTTTATTTATTTATTTAGTCGCTCCTTTGTGACGACAGAGGGAGAGGGGCGTGGCGTGACGGGGCGGGGCGTGGCGATGTTTTATTAACGACTGCTCGGGAAGCCATTTTTTGGACGTCTGTGGGATAAAAAAAGAGCTTTATAGCTCATCGGATTCCTCCAGTACAAATATTTTGATTTGTTCTTATGGGGGTGGTGGGGGGGGGGGGTTCTGGACGTGCCCTGTTTATGAAAAAAATATATAAGGAGGGGGTGGAGGGGGGGAGTGCGGCGGGTGCTGAATCCACATGGCGAGTGAGGCGAGGGACATGGGGGGGGGCGTAGGTGTGGGGGCCGGTCGGGGTGGTGCCTCGGTGCAGCTGCCCCGCTCCACGCTGGTGAACAGGAGCCGCGTTCAAAGCCACCGCACTAACACGTGTGGACCACTAGGGGTCAGACCGCGCCCGGCTCAGCCCGCCGCGAACACGAGGAATTGAATCTTGATTCGAAGCTTTCGTAACTGCAGGAATCCATACTCTTCGGTTCGTTCGGTAAAGTCATCACGTAGGTAGAAAACACACTAGATCACGACGTTTCGATCGCAACACAAGCGACCGTCATCAGGTGGGACAATCACAGTCGGGAAACTGCTGAAACAGGCCTGTGTCTTCTCGAAACGTCGTGATCTATTACTTTCTACCTACGTGATGACTTTACCGAAATAACCAAAGAGTAGGAAGATTTGGGTGCACGTGGATAGCGACACCCCAGCTGCTGATGCTGCTGCTGCTGCCCGGCAGTTGTTTTTGTGTTTGCTTGTTTATCCCTCGTCATAGCTTACACAGGCTGTTGGGGGCAACTGTGTGTGTGTCAGCGAACAGCTACAAAGGCTACAAAGGCCGGCACGATACACGAGGGGATGGGTGGGTGGGTGGTCAGCACCACGGCCCAGCCGCATTCGTCTCCCCAGTGGCGATGTTTACACACCGCTGTAGCTACTCGTTTGAGGCTGAGTCGACCTAGGGGAGGCCCAGGACCGATTCAGAAAATCGTCACTGGGTGTTGGTGGCCGTGAGCGGGAATCGAACTCGGGTCGCCGGTTTCGCAGCGCGCACAGACAGCAATAACTCCCGACACGTGCTTCAATAGCGTCCATAAAATGTGTGTTCGTGATATCTGGACCGGTCCTGTCCTCCCCTAGATCTACTCGGCCTGAAAGTTGCTATCTGGTGTCGTGCTAACCACATCACCATCTCGTGCTGCCAACATGGACTCTCCCCAACAGAGTATGTGCGATGCACGGGGGGGGTCGATCTATGTTCGGTATTTGTATGTGCAGGGTTAAGGGCCGTCCATAAATGACGTCACGCGATTTTGGACGATTTATGACCCCCCCCCCTCGTCACACGGCGTCACAAAAAGTCACAAAGCTCTGCCCCCCCCCAAACCATATTTCCATTTTGAAAATAAAACATGCTTCAAATCGCATTAAACTATTGTCATTGTAGTGCGTGTTTAATGTGGCGCTGCACTCTGATGTTGTAGGAGTGTTGTTATAACAATTAGTGTTGTTATAACAATTCTATATTTATTTAAAGTTGCGCATTTTGATGTGACGTCACATTTCTCAAACCCCCCCCCCCCCCTCGTCACACATCGTCACAAATGTCTGACCCCCCGCCCCCCAGGTGCGTGACGTCATTTATGGACGGCCCTTATGTATTGTGTGTTGAACTTCTTTCGCACCGTACGCGGCCAACCGTGCTAATTGTATGTGCGGGTAAAGGATAACAAACAAAAACCGCACAAAAAACAGTGTTGAAGACATGAGTTTTAAATCCCGATTTAAAAGTGGCACAGCTCAATCTAGTGGCTTCCTAATAAGCGCACCGCACTTCGAGACCCAGCGACGTGAGTTCGAGTCTCGGTCTCAGAACTATTCCTGAGCATCTCCAAGCTCGACACAGCCTCAAACGGGTACCTCGTGCGAGTGGACTGCTCGATGCCCACACCGGTGTGCCATGCCCGCCTTAATAGGTGCTCGCAAACAGACCTGCCGAGAGGCGATGTGTGTGTGCGTGTGTGTGAGAGATTGTGGGGAGCGGTGGTGTAGCGGTCAGCGCTACGCTGCGCTATGAACCCGGCGACCCGGGTTCGATTCCCGCTAACGGCCACCACCAAGTGACGATTATCTGAACCGGTCCCGGGCCTCCCCTAGGTCGACTCAGCCTAAAATGAGTACCTGGTGCTGGTGCGGTGTGAAACATCACCACTGGGGAGACAAAGGCGGTCGGGCGTGATGGTGGCCACCTACCCCCTCGTGTACCGTTCCGTTCTTCATAGGTGCTCGCTCACAGCACTTGCCCCTACAGTCTGTTACAGGTTATACGGGGAATCTTTGTCTTTGTGTGTGAGAGAGAGAGATATCACTTTCGCCTCGCGGTCTTCTCGCTCTCACTCTGGCGCATCGAGTGAGGGCAGGAGTCGAACCGAGGTCGCGGAGATCGTAGCCAATATGATGCGCGCGCGTGTGTGGGTCGATATGTGGAGCGGTGGCGCAGTGGTTAGCACGCAAAAAAAAGACAAAAAGACAAAAATCCCCCGTATAGCCTGTAGAGGCAAGTACTGTTAGCGAGCACCTATGAAGAACGGCACGGCACACGAGGGGGTGGGTGGCCAACACCACGCCCGGCCGCCTTTGTCTCCCTCGTGACAATGTTTACACACCGCACCAGGTACTCATTTGAGTCGACCTAGGGGAGGCCCCAGACCGGTTCAGATAATCGTCACCGGTAATGGTGGCCGTGAGCGTGAATCGAACTCGGGTGGCCGGGTTCGTAGCGCAACGCGCTAACCGCTACACCACAGCTCCCGGGTGACACACACACACGCAGGCAAGCACGTGCGCACCAAATGCCGCACACCTGCCATCAATACAGAATTGTGTGCTGGCCAAGATTTGTCGTCGCTAATTCTCACCCCACGTTAATAATGTCTGTTACAAAGATTAAAAAAAAACCGATGCAACTATAACGTCGTGAGAATTTTATTGTTTTTTTATATTCGTATTATTTTATTGTTTCCCTTCTACGTGACTTTACCGAAAGAACCAAGAATACAACTATAACCTATTTTTTATTTTGCCAGGTAAGGCCCACTGAGCTCCATCGCTCTTTTTCAGAAGCAACCTGGCCACGAATGATCGCTCAACGTCGTGGCTTTTCACGTGGAAATGTAGAACAGCTAAATACTCGAAACGCGTCTTGATTCTAAATGTGGAGGAAAAAAACCGGAAGGACCCGGAGAAAAATCCACGCGACCGCGGCGAGAAAGAGACGCAAACTCCAGATATACAGGCGTCATCTGGGTCGGGATCGAACCCACGACCTCCTGCATACCAAGCGAGGTAGTTAACATCTTGCCAATGTAGCGCCCAAGGAACAGCCTTGCATCAGTATATTAGTCTTGTACTACTCTCCTATTATTCATGGACGCGCGAGCCAATTAGCTAGCAGCACTCGGGGGAAAGTCGAATTTTTAAATGTCCCCTGTGGGGCCCAACGACGAACGTTACTTAACCAGTGTATAGCAATCGCTATGACGATTGATCGGAAAACACGATTGACGCAGGAAATTGAAAATCTGAGAAGTGCGCAAAGGAATGTGTTCAGGGGCATGCCTAGGATCACACTGGGACACGCAGAGAGAGAGAGATGAACACGTGGATTTGAGAACATTCGCCTAGTCATGAGCACAATATTGAGTTATGTAAAGCGCGCTTGAGCAAGACACATCACGAGAAAGGATGATGACCCGATGGTCGAGTCTCATGACGGGGTGACGGGCAGAGGAGGGCAGCGTGCCCGAGAGGATGTCCGCCTCGTCGTTGGGTAACGATGAGGTCAGCCCACGTGTAGGAGGAGCCAGAACGGATTGGTTCGGCGCGAAATGACAAGATGGCGAGGCCTCTGTGGAGGGCCTTCATCTAGCAGTGAATAGATCAAAACTGATTGATGGTCATAGAAGAGATACCATAGCTGGGGAAGAAGTACAGGGACTGCGTTTTTTTATATCATTGAGCAAAGAGAAAGAGCAATGTACTGTTCACGTACTGTCAAGCTATCTTCGTTAAACGTCTGTAATTCAATCAGAATGTGAAGTAAATATCAATCAAAATCACTCATCAGAGGTTACCGTGTAATAAAGGTACATCGAAAAACAATTCGGGTTTAAGCTGAGATACAATTTTAACTGGTGCTTTTTGTAAGTGTGTAATGCGGGTTAAATTTATATTCAAACAGAGTGATATAAACTTCATGATAATACTTCATCGAAGGCTCACTTACAATAATAAACCTAAAGCAAATGTAAAAAACCCCTCAGCAATCGACGTGAGATAACTCGACATGGGGCGAGGGTTGACGAACCGAGAGCCATTGAAAACGAAGAAGCCTTTGATCGACCACCGCCGCCACGTGTTCGCAGCTGTGCGGGGGGATGGGGCCCCCGGAACGTGTGTGACGTCACCGCACCACGTGACCGACGACAAAGACCCCCAACGTGGACAAGGGAGCGCGCGGCGCGTTCGATGGTCACGTTTATTTGTCGGATGAAAGTGCTTCGAATTACAGCAATAGCATGAACGCCAATGTGTCACCCAGCAACAGAATACATAATTATAATAAAAAGAAAGATTAATAAATTAACAATAGCAAAGAATATCTCTTTCTCCCTTCCCCTCTCTCTGTATATATATTTTTTTGTACAGCACCACGCGATATTTTATATATTTAGAAAAAAGTGACGGTATGTTATTGTGTATATATACTGTTTATAGACACAACCGATGCAAAGAACAGCTCTTATTCCTAACTTCCACAATCCCGCGTTCACTTCGAACTAACATCAAACGATACTCACGTACGCATTACCAAATCTTGAATCACCGCTTAAGTGGTACGCACGCACGCGCACGCACGCACGTGCATAACCATACTGTCGATTCCTCATAATAGCGCTCGTTTTCCATTTTACAAAGATTGCGGTATTACAGTGCCTGCGACCGATGGAGAGAAAAAAAGAACACCTCCAGAAATCCAAGCGGCTCTCGAGCGCCCCGGAAAAACACAGTAACCACAGTCTCAGTTTGTTGTTTATCCCACCCCCCTTAACCAGAGACATGGAGAGATAATTGAAGACGCGATGACATAAACAAAACACTGGGGCGGACGAATATCTCTCTCGAGACGGCGACGAAATGACAGAGGTATCACATCGGTTTAGTCCATTTTGTGAAAATTTGTGTTTTTTTTGTCTTGGTGTCACTTTTCAAAGTTTGTTTTCCGATCGTTGGCTTTGTTTTTTTGTTCGTTCATCAACACGTGCAACGTCCAGCAATTATTGTTGCTGGTTGGTTTGCGTTGTCGTGTTTGTTCAACTCGTCGTTGAGGTGTTCCTCCATCTCCGTTTTGTTCCACGGCCAAACTCACGAAATCAGTTGTGGAGTTTTTTTGTCTTTTTCCCATCAGTCCCAGAAATAATTGGAACTTATTTCACGACTCTCTCTTTCTCCTCCTCGTCATCCAATCCATCCCTCGATCTCTTTCGGTATCCCAACTTTTCCCGCGGGCTAATTCCCCGACCCAACACCACCAACGACGACACAAACCCCCCCCCCCTCTTCCATTCAACCCTCGGCCACCTTCCCCCACACGGACGTCGCTTCTCTCTACGTTCACTGCCAGGATCCCTGACATGGCCGCGGGGCGGATAACGTGTTGGCGGAGGCCTGCCGCAGGGAATCGCGTTTCCTCTCTGGGCCTCCCGAACCGGCAACACGGCCACGAGGCACAGCAAGCCACGGGTTACCTGCGGTAGAGCTGCTTTTTTTGCGTCGAGTTTGTTGTCCTTCCCCCGCACCTCCGATTAGCACGGTGCGAAAGAAGTGCAACATCACGTACAAAACAGACAAAGATCCTCCGTATAGCCTTAACAGACTGTTGGGGCAAATGCTGTTAGCGAGCACCTATGAAGGCTGGCACACAAGGGGGTGGGTGGCCAGCACCACGCTCGAGCGCCTTTATCTCCCCAGTGGCGATGTTTACACACCGCATCAGGTACTCGTTTGAGGCTGAGTCGACTTAGGGGAGGCCCAGGACCTGTTCAGATAAATCGTCACACTTGTGTTGGCCGTGAGCGGGAATCGAGCTCGGGCCGCCGGGTTCGTAGCGCAGCGTAGCGCTAAATCGCGACACCACCACTCCCCATAGCTTACATACATACCACCAACCTAGGCTCCAGCTATTTTATAATCAACCACTCCGTGCGACAGCGGCACCAGCCACACGCACACCGCTGCCACCGCCGTCTTCGCTGTGCCGCCAACACTTTTAACCGCCACGACGTGTGTCCAGGAGAAGGAATGCGAGGATGATGATAATAAACCTTCGAATGTTTTTTTTCTTCCGTTTTCTCCGTGCAGGCCCCGTGTTTTGTTCCGAAAGTGTACGTGATTAAGTGCAATACATACACGCACATATATATGTATCCTGCTTAATAAATATGAAACTTGAAAGAAGACTCACCCCAAACAAAACACTTTGGGGGGAGGGTGGTTTGTTTGTTTGTTTGTTTTACAAACTCGTGGGCAGTGTTTCTCGAGCCGTGTTACGCGAGTTCGTTAAGTTCGTTCGAGAAGAGCCAAGCACGTGTTGACTTTTTTCGGAGCGCCGCCATTGGGCCCTCGAGGGCCAATCACAGCCGGCTTCTCTAATCGTCACACCGGGAGGGGCGGGAGGGGGGCGGGGGGAGGGCAGAGAGGGGGGGGGATTTGCACCCCCTGATGGCATCGCAAAGTAGCCATGAGCTGGTCGTTGAAAAATGAATCGGAAGTTGTTGTTTTTTATTTTCAAGCAAAGTTCCATGCCGAAAAGCAGTGGGTCGACTCTGTTTTGGTTTGGTTCGTGAAAACATCTCATTGTTTTGCCTGGTTCGTGTCTTCCCGTAAATGGCAGTGTGACATACTTTACCACATTCTTCATGAACAAACGCCACCTTGTTACGGAGCATATATCTTGTATATCCTGCAATGAGCTCACGTCTCGGGGAGTAGATTTCGTAAATTAACAGTTTTCATGTCGGGGTCGAACTATATAAGTCGCCGTTATCTCCTGCCTATCGTCGTTGTGAGAAAGGCCCATTTTTCTAACCATCAGCCTTTGCATGTCCACCTATACACAAGGTCATTGATAATATAACGAAGGTTTCTCAAACTGCAGCGATCCTATTAAACCCACCATGATTCTGCTTTTCCGCGTTTACCATTCCCCAATCATTCTCCGATCAAATACAAATGAAGTCGTAACACGCTGCACGAGCCCGATGATTAATGAACGTGAGTGTGTAGAGTGAGCGCTGATTTATTATTTTTTTCTCTGTGTGTGTGTGTGTGCTTGCGTGCGAGTGTTTATGTACACGTCGCACGTGCCAAACTCGATATCAATTGGATTCAGCGCTCTCAAAAGTCACGTGCGGCGTTTTCTTTTTTTTTTAACCAAAGATTAATCGGGCAGTGGGAACGCGAAACGACGCACATTTTGCATTCGAACAGACGGCGTTGGCGGAATTGCGTATCACGGAGAGCGGCGAATAAGTGAGGTCTGGAAAAAAAACCTGTAATGCACACCACAATTACATCTTTTTTTGCGCGAAATGGCATCGAGATATCGCACCTCGAGCAGACAGATTGCTTTGGCTATTCCAGAGTATTGCACGCGCAGCACACAAAGAGCAACACGTTGTGACATCGTCGTCATCGTCATTCCCTCACAATTACAGGGAGCCGCAAGACCGCGCGCCAGATTAACCAGGTGAGAAAATATATATATATATCCCACAAAACACTATCCGATATAATTGTCTTCACCATACACAAGCGTGTGTAGTTAAATGAATAAGGAGATAAAGAGTCTAGAACGCTTCCCCTGATTTTAGCCGTGGCCTAGAATCTGCACTCAGCTCGCTGGGTTCATAGCGCAGCGCTCGAACCAATGCGTCACAGCTCCTGCCACCGTTCGGAGGCCTTTATCAAGCAGTGGATTGATAAACCCTTGCAATTATTCATTTCCCAAAGAAGGTTTAGTGGCCAAAATACTCGATATGTTTCTACGAGCAACAGAAAGATAAACACATTGTTTAACTTTTTGTAACGTTTGTGCCAAAATTATTCCGTTCCAACGAGGGTTTGACGAGGATCGTCTCGGTTAGCGGCCATGAGCCAGTGGTAACCATTCCACATTCCCACGACAGGGGCCAGTCTATCGACAGGACAACCACTGTTGACGTTCCACAAATTGGTACGAATTATTTTGTGAAGAACCACGGAGGGATGATTTGGACGATGAGACGAGTCGAGGCAATGTCCGACGAGGACTTCAACTCGGGAACCTGCCGCGTGCAAATTCGCGTTGACGTGATGCGGTGCGTGAGCTTGCGAAAATCAAAGTGCCGTCGAAATAATAAACGCTGATGATTACAGATCGCAATACAATGACGTCGTTGCCTTACATGAGAGTTCCACGTGTAATCCAGTTCCTCTTCACTTCGCGTAAACAAATATTCAGTTCTCAAATACAAACAAATAAATTCGCGCGGAGTTGTCTGCTGCCGAAGGGGGGGGGGGGGGTGTACACGGAGTTGGTTTGACCGGTAGACGCGTGGGGAACGACTTCGAAGTTGTGGGAGGGGGGGGGGGGATCCATGGTGATGTAGGCGGGGGGGCGGGGTCCGAATCCTGTTGCAGAAGAGGGCTACGAAGTATATTGATTGAGGTGGGGGTGGGGGGCACAGCAGTTTTCTTGCTCCAACCTCTGTCCAAGTGTTCGTTTTTCGGTGGCTCAGCTGCCACCGATGATCCATCCCCACGTTCATCAGGATGGCAGGCAGAGTCGCTGCTGCTGTAGGTCTTGGTCGCTGCTTCTGTTGCAGCAGCAGCTGCTGCTGCTGCTGAACGAGGTCCATTCCATCAGGTTGCTCCGTTACCTTTCAGCTTCTGCTGCTGCTGCACGGCGTGGCGCGCCTTGCGCTCGCGATCCAGCTCGCCGCACAGCGTCTCTGCAACGAGACGACGGCGCGTCTGAGTCACCCGTGGTGGAGGTGGTGGTGGTGGAGGTGACGGTGGAGGTGGCAGTGGAGGTGGCAGTGGAGGTGGCGGTGGAGGTGGCGGGGGGGGAGATGCACGCCGATGCTAAACGCTCCGCGGAATCAGATTTCGCGACCGATGTTATCCATGATGAATGTATTTTTGTTTTCCTTTTGGGTTAGATCGCGTAAATATAAATGTGTCGTTACGCACTCTGAATTGTAAATGTTGTGGGTTTAGTCTCCAGCACACCGGTGTGCTGATGTATTTACTAATTGGAACGTTTTATTTGGGTGACAAACCTCACTAATTGGCTGTGTCGGGTGGTGGTGGGTTTAATGGCACAACTCCTACCACGACCCCAACCCCTACCACTACCCCAACTCCTACCACTATCCCTACCACTACCCAACTCCAACCCCTACCACTATCTCTACCACGACCCCAACCCCTATCACTATCCCTACCACGACCCCAACTCCTACCACTATCCCTACCACGACCCCAACCCCTACCACTATCCCTACCACTACCCCAACCCCTACCACTATCCCTACCACTACCCCAACTCCTACCACTATCCCTACCACTACCCAACCCCAACCCCTACCACTATCCCTACCACGACCCCAACCTCTATCACTATCCCTACCACTACCCCAACCCCTACCACTATACCTACCACGACCCCAACCCCTACCACTATCCCAACCTCTCAGTTAACCACTCCCGCCTGTGCTCCTGTCAATAATAACTACACCACCACTCTTAATAACAACCCCACTCACTACCCTTTACGATCTCAACTACTCTAATCTTAAGTAAAAGTGTATCGTTGTTGTAAAGCACCTTGGAATAATGCGCTTCATATATAAATGTACTTAAGATAACATCTCGAATTTTCTCCGGCCTGCACGATTATCCTGTTACGATTATGGCGGACGTTCTTATCATTTACAGATGTTATCGTTGTTGGCATGAGCCGAGCTAATTGGGACCCATAGTGTCGAAATGGGGGCGTCTACGTGTCGGTTCCCAGAGACAGGACCTGTCAGCTGTGCCGTGCCGATGAGCCCTAATAATGGGGAAAACCGGCGTCCACAGCAGTCTATTGTTACATTACCGCTGCCTATCAGGCGGTCACATTTTGCTCGAATTCATTCTGATGGTGACCTCAAACAAGAGGGCCACCGCTGGGACTCAAGGTAAGTGAAAATAAAACGGATTTCTTTTTTCTTTTCACGTTACCTTACTTTATGTTTTATTCATTATACAGTATTTATTACAGTGGTACATGCATATGTACAACATTTCTTCTTATTTACGAGTTAAACAATGCTCCCCCTTTTTTTATTGAACCACATCAAATTTTATAACACTGACCGTATGATATACGGTACAATTAAATTGCCGAGTTCCGAGATACGAACAAATCGACTTACGAACGGGCACCAGGAACGTTTAACACGTTCGTAACCAGTTCGTAAGTCGATGACTTCCCTAGGTTCCCACCTTGGGAGATTCCCCCTCCCCCGAACCCTGCCACCCCCCCCACCCTGCTCCACCATTCGATGGATTGTCGCGATTCAAGCTCTGTCTCCTCTACTGTCTGGTCTTTTCTGCACTATCTCGTTGTTTTGCCGCACCGTACATCGCGCATGCACTGTGTGTCTCGTTTGTATCGTCTTGTCTCGTCCGTACTGCCTCGATTGGTCTCTCTCGTCGACATACGTACCAATTGTCTCGTTTGTAGGACGTGTCTGTACCGTCTAGTTTTGCAATCCTTGTCTCGTTAGTTCCGTCTCATTAGTCCCGTTTCACTGAATACGATTTTTTTAAACCTTACAAATGTGTACATCGAACATATACATCGCAATCGTGAAACCTGTAATCGAGTCTTCGTTTTTGCATTTCCATCCCGAACGAGAGAAAAGTGGGGGAGGGTTAGGGTGGTAGCAGGGTTAGGGTTAAGGTAGTAGCAGGGTTAGAATTAGGGCGATAGCAGTGTTAGGGCGGTATCAGGGCTAGGGCGGTAGCAGGGTTAGGGCGGTAGCAGGGTTAGAGCGGTAGCAGGGTTAAGGCGGTAGCAGGGTTAAGGCGGTAGCAGGGTTAGGGCGGTAGCAGGGTTAAGGCGGTAGCAGGGTTAAGGCGGTAGCAGGGTTAGGGCGGTAGCAGGGTTAAGGCGGTAGCAGGATTAGGGCGGTAGCAGGGTTGGGCGGTATCAGGGCTAGGGCGGTTGCAGGGTTAAGGCGGTAGCAGGGTTAGGGCGGTAGCAGGGTTGGGGCGGTAGCAGGGCTAGCGCGGTAGCAGGGTTAAGGCGGTAGCAGGGTTAGGGCGGTAGCAGGGTTAGGGCGGTAGCAGGGTTAGGGCGGTAGCAGGGTTAGGGCGGTAGCAGGGTTAGGGAGGTATCAGGGTTAGGGCGGTAGCAGGGCTAGGGCGATAGCAGGGTTAGGGCGGTAGCAGGGTTAGGGCGGTAGCAGGGTTAGGGCGGTAGCAGGGTTAGGGCGGTAGCAGGGTTAGGGCGGTAGCAGGGTTAGGGCGGTAGCAGGGTTAGGGCGGTAGCAGGGTTAGGGCGGTAGCAGGGTTAGGGCGGTAGCAGGGTTAGGGCGGTGGCAGGGTTAAGGCGGTAGCAGGGTTAGGGCGGTAGCAGGGTTAGGGCGGTAGCAGGGCTAGGGCGGTAGCAGGGTCAGGGCGGTAGCAGGGTTAAGGTGGTAGCAGGGTTAGGGCGGTAGCAGGGTTAGGGCGGTCGCAGGGTTAAGGCGGTAGCAGGGTTAAGGCGGTAGCAGGGTTAGGGCGGTAGCAGGGTTAGAGTGGTAGCAGGGTTAGGGTGGTAGCAGGGTTAGGGCGGTAGCAGGGTTAGGGCGGTAGCAGGGTTAGAGTGGTAGCAGGGTTAGGGCGGTAGCAGGGTTAGGGCGGTAGCAGGGTTAGGGCGGTAGCAGGGTTAAGGGTTCACGGGAGGGTAGGATATGAGGGGAGAACGAGGGGAGAGGGTTAGGGGTTTGTAAGGGAGGGAGAGTGGTCGGGGAGAGGGTAGTTATTGTGGAGGAGGCTTCGTGGAGCCTCATAGACCGGGAGACGTCATAAACTACTCCCGTAAACATTCACAATCGATTTCGTTTACGCTCCAAGCCGCGTTGTTTAAATGTCGTCCCGATCGTCGCGCCGTCCGTGTAAACCTGGCGCCGAGATGACGAGAGCCAATCTCCCGCGCGTTTTTATTTTGTACTCATCACAGTTGCCGAGCACAGGCTCAACGGGCCCGAGCGGTCAGCAACAAACAGCACAGTTAAAAATTAAAGTTCATGAAAAAAAAGTTAAGACGTTTCTTTAATTTACGAATTTAAGACTGTGCCGACCTAGGGGTGGTGTCTTGGACCGGTTCAAATCATCGCCACTGATGTTCGCCGTGGGTACACGTGACACACAGGCACCCCAAAGACAAAGACCCCCGTATAGCCATAACAGGCTGTTGGGGCAAGTGCCGTTAGCGTTCGCCTCTGCAGGCTGGCACGGCACATGAGGGGGTGGGTTGCCAGCACCACGCCCAGTCGCATTTGTCTCCCCAGTGGCGATCTTTACACATCGCACCAGGTACTCGTTTGAGGCTGAGTCAACCTAGGGGACGCCCATGACCGGTTCAGATTATCGTCACTGGTGTTTGCCGTAAGCGGGAATCAAACTCGAGTCGCCGGGTTCGTAGCACAGCGCGCTAACCAGTACACTACCGTTCTCCAGACCGTATGTAGACACACACAGACACACACAGACACACACAGACACACACAGACACACACAGTCAACATAGACACACAGACATACACACAGACACACAGACACACACAGTCAACATAGACACACAGACACACACACACATAGCCACACACATAGAGAAAGACAAAGATCCCCCATTTAGCCTTAACAGACTGTAGGGGCAAGTGCTGTTAGCGAGCACCTATGAAGGCCGGATCGGTACACGAGGGGGTGGGTGGCCAGCACCACGCCCGACCGCCTTTGTCTCCCTAGTGGCAATGTTTACACACCGCACCAGGTACTCATTTGAGGCTGAGTCGACCTAGGGGAGGCCCGGGACCGGTTCAGAAAATCGTCACTGGTGTTGGCCGTGAGCAGGAATGGAACCCGTGTCGCCAGTTTCATAGCGCAGCGTAGCGCTAACCGCTACACTATCGCTCCCCACCACACACATAGACACACACACACACAGACACACACACAAACACAAGCATGCCCGCGCGGACATCGATTACATAAGCACCGTGTGCACCCACATTGTTTTTAACGTGGCCGTGTTATTCACGGGCGTTTACCGACACAAATCAATGGGCATCGATTTTGCCGCCTTTTACGACTTGGTGGAATTGAATCGCCCGTAAAAGAGCAAATTCTAAATTGAATGCACGGATTAGAGCGAAAGAGACCGAGAGAGAGAGGGGGGGGGAGATGCAGGACTAACGGATCGAATTAAGTCGCCTCGCTTAGCCAAATTGTCTCAGCGGCCCGTGAGGTCGTCATTTAAACCTCCCAAAAAACACAATTTCATTGATTTATTGACGTTTCTTTATTTAACCCCGGCGTGGAACCCCGCAGAGATTCATTGCCTCCTCTTTTTTTGCCGTATGGGATAATATGGAAGGTGGACAATGCGTGAGATGGGTCGGCAGTAGCGCAAGTAGGTTCGCGGATTTTGTCTCTTTGCCCTTTTCGCGTTTAGGTTGAAAATGGGGGACGATGGCAGTGGAGGAAGTTGTTGGTGCGGCAAATGGGTTGATTCATTATCCGGCACAAGAAAACGGGAGAGTAAGAAGCCGGTGGAAGGTGGTGACGCGTGAGTTCACGTGAAGCGATTCGAACGATCGGATGCAAAGCGGGAGGAGTATCGCACGCAAAGATCTCGGGTGAAATATCAGGGGGCAGCGCAAAACACGAGGCCACGATGGCCGACATCTCTGAGAAAGTGCATGGCCACATTGAGAGAGAGAAAGAGAGAGAGAGAGTACAGCAAGGTAAGGTGATTTCATGATTGCATCAACTTTATGCATTGTGACATTGGGGTTGTGATGGGGGGGAATAGAAGGTGGTGCAGCAAGTGGGATCCGTTCATTATCTCCGTTTTGGGGTTAAGGCCGAGGGGATGATGTGGTGTACAGGGGGAGGTAGTATAGCAAGTAGGTTCGAGAACCGACCGATCTGTGTGGAGCTTTGAGTGTCGTTCCCCTCGACTGCGTGGTGGGTTTTCTCCGGGTTCTCCGGTTTCCTCCCACACGCTGCAAAACACTCATTAGTGGGATCGGCCAAAACACCCCAAAGTGAGCAGGAACCTCCTGAACACGAGTCCTGAGACTCGGCGAGGCTTTCCAAGGTCAATTTTATTAATTATAGTCAGGGCCGTCCATAGGGGGGGGGGGCGGTCTGGAGCGGGGGGCCCCACGTGACGTTAGTATTACGTCAAAACACCCCCCCCCCCAAAGCCCGGGGCCCGGGGCGGTCACCCCGATTCGCCGTACCCTAGGGACGGCTCTGATTATCGTCTCAGTAATACGATACAATCTGGTTAATGGTGCAAATGAAACAGAGGAGAAAACACACACACAGCGAGACAAACAAGCATAGATTCACCATTGGAACCTCCTTTGCCAGTAGCAAAATATGATAATTGTTTTTTTACCCTTTTATCTGGCAACAAAACTGACACCTTTTTTTTGGCGTCATCTGGTCCAACACCAATGTGAGACTAGGCTCTAAGGAAAGCTGTCTCGGGTGTGGACCAATCAATTTCAAGGACAGTGCATACATTATCAGAGTTATGTGTTTTGTTTGCATTCCGACTTCAGGTATCGTGGTCAATGCAAACATGACTCCTTGTATAAAAAGGTGTCAGTTTTGTTGCCAAATAAAAGGGTAAAACAACAATTATCAAGCATAGCTTGTTTTCCTCCCTCCCCAATCGAATCCCCCAATTGTGAACCTTTTCTTTCCCATCGCTGCAGGGAGAGTTAAGGGGGTAGGGGCTGGATCGCTACATGCCTAACAAACAAGACTCCTTCACCGTGCACTCACTGCGTCTACATCAACACCATCAGTCGGCGGGGATATTGCATCATTATCATCATTATCATCATCAGCAGCCACGATCGATCCACGACTGGATGAAAGCCTCCCCGAGTCGTCGCTACCGACAACAGCCCCCCCCCCCCCCCCCCCCACCGCAGCGCGTACTGACTCGTCTGGCAACCGCGCAAAGGGAGTCGATCTCATCGCTCCGTCTGCCGCAGAGGCGGCGTCCTCTCGGGCGCGTCCCCTCCGTTGGCTGCGTGGCGTCGAGGTCCGGCGAATTCGCGGGAGGTGAGCTTCCACGGCAGCGAGCCAGCGGTTGTGAAAATGTAAGTCTCGTTCCTCTCCTCCCATCGTCTCACTTACGACATAACTCCCCGACCACCACCCACCCCCATCTCTACACGTCCCCCACTCCGCCCACTCCGCCCACTCCACTCTCCCCCTGACCACTTCCACCAACCCACTCTGGGTCCAACCCTCACCTTTAAGAGACTGCAGTTCTCTCTCGATCTTCCTCCGGAGGTCCATCTCGTGTAGCAGGAATTTCTGAAGCTCCTCTGTAGGAGGCAGAATACACACACCCACGCACACACGCACACACGCACGCGCATCCAAACCCATTGAGTTGTTGATTAATTTAATCGTACTTACGGGACGGATTCACGCGTTGTTGGCGAAACTCACTCTTCGCCACGTTTATTTTGGGGGACAAAATTACGTAAACGTCAACAACAACCACAACAACAACCGCCATTCGCCACAAAGTGTCGGTGACGTCACCACGGCGCTTGTGCCAGGCTAGGTGCACTTTAAGACCACGTGAAGTGTCGAACGACCGCTGGTAGGAGGTCACGGGACAGACCCAGGTGCCATAGGTTAACTGACTGAGATGACTGGCCGATGCACTCGCTACCCGTGCCCCCCAACATGTGCATACTTGCTGCGTTTTATCCACCCGGCTCTCCGCCCGTTGTTGTGAGCGTCGCCACCACCGCCAACCAACAACGAAGCCAAATCGCCGTGGCGATGCGATGTGTTTCGGCCATTTTGTAGAGGGCTATGTCCTCCCTCGTGGCAAAATCATCTCCGGCGCTAAGGTCGACCATCAACCTCTCGGCTGATGGCGCACAGCTGTCGACGGATTGGAGTTAGCGCTGGACTCGACTTGCGTGCAAGCTGCTGCAGTAGGCGAATCGCTCGTCACGTTGCAGGAACGTGAGAGGTGGTGATGGCCTTGAGGGGGGGGGGGGAGGCGGGGAGCCTTTCGTTCAGCAGTGGATTGACAATGGCCAATGGCGAGGATGATGAAGATACTCACTGGGTGTCATTCTCAGCGGCGGAGCGGTGGCACTGTGGTTCGCACGCTACACTCTGAACTCGGTGACCCGTGCCAAGCTGGTGAATTATATTATCGGAGGCGGGGGGGGGGGGGGCTCAGAACTGGTTTCGACATCACTCGCTGCTGGCTTTTAGCCATGGCCTGGAATCAAACTCAGATGCCAGGGTTTATAGCGCCAGTATCACTGCATCACTGCTCCCCAGTTTGAACCACATCGCAAACGTGCACAGTGCATACAAACGTACGCACATGTGATGTTGCGTTTCTGCGGCCGTCTGGAACGCTCTGCCTTCCGATGTGAGGAAGCCACTGGAGCTATGCACTTTTAAATTATCTCTATTGAAAACTCATTTCTTCAGAACTGCTTTTTGTGTTTAGTTTGCTATCCTTCCCCCTCCGCCTCCAATTAGCGCGGTTGGCTACGTATGGTTGCGAAAGAAGTTCAACATAACATACATATATTTACATCGGCCTACGTACGTTTCTTAGTACAGATAATAGCAGCGTGGCGTTTATTTATGAATAGCCTGACTATAAGTCTCAAGGCACCTTTTCAGAATGGTCCTGCATTGGGAAGTTGGCCATTTCCAGTTTAAAAAAGAAACTTAATTTACCCAGAGAAACTCCGAGGGGGTAGACACTCAAAGCTCCACACAGATGGATTCACGAACACCCCCCCCTCCCGTTTTGCACTGCCCCTTGCCTCCAAAGCAATGGATTACAAGCGCACACCACGATATTCAGCCACAATAGACAAAGATGCCCCGTGTAGCCTCTTAAAACGCACTGTTGGGGCAAGTGCCGTTAGCGAGCGCAACATAAAAGCAGAAACGGCACACAAAGGGGGGGGGGGGGGTTGGGGGTGGCCAGAAATCACGCGCGGCCGCCTTTGTCTCCCCAGCGGCGGTGTTTACACGCCGCAGCAGGTACTCATTTGAGGCCGAGTCGACCTAGGGGAGGTTCAGATAATCGTCACTGGTGCTGATGGTGGCAGTGAGCGGGAATAGAACTCGGGTCGCCTAATGCGCTAACCACTGCACTACCGTTCCCCACACAATAAAGACAAAGATCCCCCGTGTAGCATTAACAGACTATTGGGCCAAGTGCTGTAAGCGAGCACCAATGAAGGCCAGCACAGCACACGAGGGGGTGGGTGACCAGCGCCACGCCCGGCCGCCTTTGTCTCCCGAGTGACGATGTTTACCCACCGCACCAGGTACTCATTTGAGGCTTAGTCGACCTGGGGAGGCCCAGAACCGGTTCAGATAATCGTCACTTGGTGTTGACCGTGAGCCAGGAATCGAACTCGGGTCAACAGGTGCGCACCGCAGCGCGCTAACCGCTACACCACCACTCCCCACACAATATACAAAGACAAAGATCCCCCATATAGCCTGTAACAGACTGTAGGGGCAAGTGCTGTTAGCGAGCACCTATAAAGGCCGGCACAACACACACACACACAGAGACACCCACACACCTCGTACCGAGGAAGCGCTATATTATTTACAAGCGCGGGGCGCCCGTGCATCCTTCCCCTCGCCGCCGTCGCCGCCCTTCGCCTCTCTGGGCATAAAAAGTTAATGGAGCGCTCGGGCAGGCGCGGGGTGCGCCACGAAGACACGAGACGTGGGGAGGCAGCCGCTCAGGCACACACGGCGGGGGTGGGGTGGGGGGCGAGGGGACAATGGGGGGGGGGGATGAGGAGAAGGGGGGGGGGTACTCATTGCTCGGGATTTACGAGGCTCCGACTCAACACACGGGGCACAAGAGCTGAGATTTGGGGGGGGCGGGGTGGAAGTGGGAAGTGGGGCGCGGGGTAAGTGGGTGGGGGGAGTCAGAAAGTGGTAGGGGTGGTGGGGGGGAGGACTTCACGCCCCCCCCCCCCGTTAAACGTGAATCAGAATCTTTATTTATCCTCTAGAAATCCGATGAGCTGTGAAGCTCTATTTTTCGCTCACAGATTTCCAGTAGGGGCGGGTCAGAGAGTTACAACGACAATAGAAGTGCAAAGTATAGGACAGGTAAGGAAATCACAAAAAAATGTTTGGTAAAATGAATTAAGTATTTAACTTAAATTGCATAAGTGCAATACTGTGAACGCAAGAGGTCATGTTGCGGCCCTCCAATTGCTTGCGGCTGGCTACGTACGGTGCGAAAGAAGTTCTGCACATACATATGTCCCTGATACACCACCTGCCACAGTACAGGTCACGAAAGCGAACGCTCCAGGTTCGGGTTTTTTCAAACTCCAGTTCTCGGCACCCACCACGGTTCTCATTTTCATGTTCACCGATCTTATCTGTTGAAGTGTGAGTTAAGTCATTACACGCTGCCCGCGTCTGATGGTTGGTGAACCAATACGTTGCCGCGATGTTGAGAGAGCGCAGATTCAGGTGAATGGGAGAGATCTCTGGAGCACCCGGCACGCGTAAATAAGCAAACACACACGCAACATCTTAATGTGGCTCAGCGATCTGTAATACACACGGGCCACGCAACAAAGTCAAAGGACCCCCGTATAGCCTTAGCAGACTATTGGGGAAAGTGCTGTGAGCGAGCAGCACCTATGAAGGCCGGAGTGGGTCGCCAGCACCACACCCGGCCGCCTTTGTCTCCCCAGTGGCGATGTTTACACACCGCAACAGGTACTCATTTGAGGCTGAGTCGACCTAGGCGAGGTCCAGGACCGGTTTATGTATATCCGCCACTGTTATTGGTCGTGAGCGGGAATAGAACACAAGCGCAGTGCGCTAACCACAGCGCCACCACTCCCCACTTTCTGGATCACACAGACACAGCAATTCACACAATCATTCATCAAAATCGAGTACAGGTCACTCCGACAACCAGGGTCACGGCTCGAGGATCCATAAATGATCGTCTCGTTTTTACTGTCTCGTTCGAATTGATTAGACAGTACTTTTCTCGTCGAATTTGCACAAGCTGAGTTCACTCCGTAACTTCTGAACATAGCAATGAGTGCGTGTACGAGTTGCATGTCATTTGCGCTCGCATGATTCAATGCACGTGTGAGCAAAATGGAATGTATTTTAAAATACCTGCTCAAAGCAGCCAAATGTGATTGCCGTACACCCCCCCCCCGCCCGGTGACTGATTTCCACAAGTGTACAAATTGATTGACTTTTGTTGTTGTTGCTGTTTAAACAATCACGAAGCGCCGCGTGATGAGTTGAACACATTGTGATGTTAATAAACGGAGTGGAAAGAAAGTGCACACTGTCCGTACAACCGCAGACATCGTGGCTCAGGACGCTGAATGGAAATAAGCGGGCATATCTCTGGCGTGTATCAGAATCGGGAATGTTTATTTAGACTGGAGGAAACCGATGAGCTATGAAGCTCTTTGTCAGATATGTCAAGTATATTTATATCTAGAAAAAAAAAGGAAGTCGGTCATAGCCAGGGGCAAAGAGGAGCATTCTTGAGCCTGGACTTGAATAGAGGGCAGGGAATCGACGGCACGGGAGGCGGAGGGGATGCAGTTCCAGACTTGGGAGCAGCATTATTAGTGATCTCCCACAGAGCGAAGGTTGACTGGGATCCTTGGCAGAAGCCTTGCGTACGGCAGCAGATAATTTGTTGGAGGGGAGTAGAGTGAGATTTGAGGTCGCAGACAATGTCTGGATGGGTGAACGATAGGTTGAAATGAGAGGGGAGAGGTATGGGAGTGCTTGGAGGGGAGTACGATAGGTTAAGACGAGAGTGCAGAAGTAGTTAGGAGGAATGTGGACACTGCCGACTTTGAACTTGATCCACGAATTGCTTGGGAGCCTGTGGAGCATGGAGGATTACTCCACGTCTCGCTTACAGATATGGTTCGGGGTGAGGAATGTGCCAATTGTACATGTTGGAAACAACCACGGCGATGTGTCACGAGCCCATGAAGTCCCCGTGACTCCCTTTACCTCTCTGGAATCATAGCGGCTTTGGAGGACAGGGTGTACGGCCACCTCTCAGCCACTCTGTGCGGAACGTGCGTGGCACGTGTGCGGCACGGCTTACCCTTGTCCATGCGCGTGATCTCGGGCTGGTAATGTTGCTCCACGGGTGTCGGGGTGACGTCACCTGCACCGCACACACCGCAAGGGCCGTGAGTCCAGCTCAGACAGTCGCATTCGTCGCAACTCCGTTGCGCTTTAATGTCCACTCGGGCGGGTCAACATCTCGGGTGCCGCGCGGTCTCGTCTCGGCGCGCCCACCGTTGTGCACGTGCGCGGCCCCCTGCTCGACCGTGCGGTGGCTTCTGGGAGGGGCGTCCGCTGCCCCGCCTCTCAGTAGAAGGGGGTTCCCCGTACCTGGTGGGAATTGGGACACAAAGCGGCGTGGTCAGTACACAAAGAACCTCCCCCCCAAACCAACCCCCCTCCTCCCCCACCCCGGGATAGCCTCAAGCAGCAGACCTTTTGAGGCGAGTGTTGTATAGGCCCACCCCCTCCCCCCCCCCCGGAGTTTTATTTATTTGTTTTAGTTTTGAACTCACAGTCACTGCGCCAGGCGATGGACGGTTTACAAATAGAGCGTCGTCCACCAGTGGACCGAGGAGTTCGCCTCCCGTGGAGAGTGCGACCCCAAATCCGATAGTCTGCGGCCACAGCCAGCTGGCTATCAAGTCAATGTTACACGTTAATTTGGCAATTAAGGTGAATAAAGAAAGGAGTTTCACGCTAGCGTATTCATCGTAAACTAACGATAAGACGTACAATTCATACGGAGACAGCAGTAAGGGCGGTGGCTATTAGGAGCCTGATGTTACGTTTGAATTCGACGGATTATTCTACGCGGTAAGTTCGCTGAAAAGAAAACGCGTTTCATGCACGATTGGTAGGATATAACGGTAGTCATAATAGCTGAATGATTTCTAACAACAGTTTTGTATTTTCTCAAGTATACACGCATCTTAAGAGTGTGTGATCAACCCATCTAAATAAACGAGTGAAATTGCCGCGGTCCTATATTTGTGAGTGGGTGGGTGTGTATATGTTTGTGTGTGTGTCAACAATGAGTACCTGGTGCGGTGTGTGAACAGCCACATGGGGAGACAAAGGCTGCCGGGTGTGGTTGCTGGCCACCCATCCCCTTCGTGTGCCGTGTCGGCCTTTATGTGTGCGACTCGCTAACAGCACTTGTCACTACATTATGTT